>NC_137079.1:104063003-104278003 GCF_951640355.1 Cnephaeus nilssonii
GAATAGTGAGAGAACAAGTGTAAAAGACATCAAAATGTAAGTCTCTAGTCTGAAAAGGATGTTGTACACTGCAGAAATCCTTGAAATAGAGTTAGTTCACATGAAACCAGTGTTTGAAACCACCAGAGTTCACTGAAAAGTAGTATTCAACTGTAAAACAGTTGAAAGACAAGTTTATGTAGCTTCGCAAGTTCAGAGAAGAGTGTATAAAGTTGCTTCTACATGTGGTGAAGTCCCACAAGTAGAGGAGAAGGCCCATTATAGGAAACAGCTAGAAATCAGTAGTCATTCAGAGCAAGTACTAATGAATATCAAAGAATAGTGAGAGAACAAGTGTAAAAGACATCAAAATGTAAGTCTCTAGTCTAGACAGGATGTTTTACACTGCAGAAATCTTTGAAATAGAGTTAGTTCACATGAAACCAGTGTTTGAAACCACCAGAGTTCACTGAAAAGTAGTATTAAACTGTAAAACAGTTGAAAGACAAGTATATATAGCTTCGGAAGTTCAGAGAAGAGTGTATAAAGTTGTTTGTACATGTGGTGAAGTCCCACAAGTAGAGGAGAAGGCCCATTATAGGAAACAGCTAGAAATCAGTAATAATTCTGAGCAAATACTAATGAATATCACAGACTTATGAGAGAACAAGTGTAAAAGACATCAAAATGTACGTTTCTAGTCTAGAAAGTAGAAAAGAAGGCTCATTGTAGGACACTGCAAGAAAGCAGTAGTAATTCAGAGCAAATACTAATGAATATCACAGACTTATGAGAGAACAAGTGGAAAGCACAACAAAATGTAAGTTTCTAGTGTAGAAAGGATGTTGTACACTGTAGAAATCCTTGAAATAGAGTTAGTTCACATGAATCCAGTGTTTGAAAGCACCAGAATTCACTGATAAGTAGTATTCAACTGTAAAACAGTTGAAAGACAAGTGTATATAGCTTCGCAAGTTCAGAGAAGAGTGTATAAAGTTGTTTCTACATGAGGTGAAGTCTCACAAGTAGAGCGGAAGGCCCATTATAGGACACTACAAGAAATCAGTAGTCATTCAGAGCAAATACTAATGAATATCCCAGAATAGTGAGAGAACAAGTGTAAAAGACATCAAAATGTAAGTCTCTAGTATAGACAGGATGTTGTACACTGCAGAAATCCTTGAAATAGAGTTAGTTCACATGAAACCAGTGTTTGAAACCACCAGAGTTCACTGAAAAGTAGTATTCAACTGTAAAACAGTTGAAAGACAAGTTTATGTAGCTTCGCAAGTTCAGAGAAGTGTGTATAAAGTTGCTTCTACATGTGGTGAAGTCCCACAAGTAGAGGAGAAGGCCCATTATAGGAAACAACTAGAAATCAGTAGTAATTCTGAGCAAATACTAATGAATATCACAGAATAGTGAGAGATCAAGTGTAAAAGACATCAAAATATAAGTCTCTAGTCTAGAAAGGATGTTGTATACTGTAGAAATCCTTGAAATAGAGTTAGTTCACATGAAACCAGTGTTTGAAACCACCAGAATTCACTGATAAGAAGTATTCAACTGTAAAACAGTTGAAAGACAAGTTTATGTAGCTTCGCAAGTTCAGAGAAGAGTGTATAAAGTTGCTTCTACATGTGGTGAAGTCCCACAAGTAGAGGAGAAGGCCCATTATAGGAAACAGCTAGAAATCAGTAGTAATTCTGAGGAAATACTAATGAATATCACAGAATAGTGAGAGATCAAGTGTAAAAGACATCAAAATGTAAGTCTCTAGTCTAGAAAGGATGTTGTATACTGTAGAAATCCTTGAAATAGAGTTAGTTCACATGAAACCAGTGTTTGAAACCACCAGAATTCACTGATAAGAAGTATTCAACTGTAAAACAGTTGAAAGACAAGTATATATAGATTCGCAAGTTCAGAGAAGAGTGTATAAAGTTGTTTATACATGTGGTGAAGTCCCACAAGTAGAGGAGAAGGCCCATTATAGGAAACAGCTAGAAATCAGTAGTAATTCTGAGGAAATACTAATGAATATCACAGACTTATGAGAGAACAAGTGGAAAAGACATCAAAATGTAAGTTTCTAGTCTAGAAAGGATGTTGTACACTGCAGAAATCCTTGAAATAGAGTTAGTTCACATGAAACCAGTGTTTGAAACCACCAGAGTTCACTGAAAAGTAGTATTCAACTGTAAAACAGTTGAAAGACAAGTTTATGTAGCTTCGCAAGTTCAGAGAAGAGTGTACAAAGTTGCTTCTACATGTGGTGAAGTCCCACAAGTAGAGGAGAAGGCCCATTATAGGAAACAGCTAGAAATCAGTAGTCATTCAGAGCAAATACTAATGAATATCACAGAATAGTGAGAGAACAAGTGTAAAAGACATCAAAATGTAAGTCTCTAGTCTGGAAAGGATGTTGTACACTGCAGAAATCCTTGAAATAGAGTTATTTCACATGAAACCAGTGTTTGAAACCACCAGAGTTCACTGAAAAGTAGTATTCAACTGTAAAACAGTTGAAAGACAAGTTTATATAGCTTCGCAAGTTCAGAGAAGAGTGTACAAAGTTGCTTCTACATGTGGTGAAGTCCCACAAGTAGAGGAGAAGGCCCATTATAGGAAACAGCTAGAAATCAGTAGTCATTCTTAGCTAATACTAATGAATATCACAGAATAGTGAGAGAGCAAGTGTAAAAGACATCAAAATGTAAGTTTCTAGTTTAGAAAGGATGTTATACACTGTAGAAATCCTTGAAATAGAGTTAGTTCACAAGAAACAAGTGTTTCAACCCACTGGAATTCACTGAAAAGTAGTATTTAAGTGTAAAACAGTTGAAAGACAAGTTTATGTAGCTTCGCAAGTTCAGAGAAGAGTGTATAAAGTTGCTTCTACATGTGGTGAATTCCCACAAGTAGAAAAGAAGGCTCATTATAGGACACTGCAAGAAAGCAGTAGTAATTAAGAGCAAATACTAATGAATATCACAGACTTATGAGAGAACAAGTAGAAAGCACATCAAAATGTAAGTTTCTAGTGTAGAAAGGATGTTGTACACTGTAGAAATCCTTGAAATAGAGTTAGTTCACATGAATCCAGTGTTTGAAACCACCAGAGTTCACTGAAAAGTAGTATTCAACTGTAAAACAGTTGAAAGACAAGTTTATGTAGCTTCGCAAGTTCAGAGAAGAGTGTATAAAGTTGCTTCTACATGTGGTGAAGTCCCACAAGTAGAGGAGAAGGCCCATTATAGGAAACAGCTAGAAATCAGTAATAATTCTGAGCAAATACTAATGAATATCACAGACTTATGAGAGAACAAGTGTAAAAGACATCAAAATGTACGTTTCTAGTCTAGAAAGTAGAAAAGAAGGCTCATTGTAGGACACTGCAAGAAAGCAGTAGTAATTCAGAGCAAATACTAATGAATATCACAGACTTATGAGAGAACAAGTGGAAAGCACATCAAAATGTAAGTTTCTAGTGTAGAAAGGATGTTGTACACTGTAGAAATCCTTGAAATAGAGTTAGTTCACATGAATCCAGTGTTTGAAACCACCAGAATTCACTGATAAGTAGTATTCAAGTGTAAAACAGTTGAAAGACAAGTGTATATAGCTTCGCAAGTTCAGAGAAGAGTGTATAAAGTTGTTTCTACATGAGGTGAAGTCTCACAAGTAGAGCAGAAGGCCCATTATAGGACACTACAAGAAATCAGTAGTCATTCAGAGCAAATACTAATGAATATCACAGAATAGTGAGAGAACAAGTGTAAAAGACATCAAAATGTAAGTCTCTAGTCTAGACAGGATGTTGTACACTGCAGAAATCCTTGAAATAGAGTTAGTTCACATGAAACCAGTGTTTGAAACCACCAGAGTTCACTGAAAAGTAGTATTCAACTGTAAAACAGTTGAAAGACAAGTTTATGTAGCTTCGCAAGTTCAGAGAAGTGTGTATAAAGTTGCTTCTACATGTGGTGAAGTCCCACAAGTAGAGGAGAAGGCCCATTATAGGAAACAACTAGAAATCAGTAGTAATTCTGAGCAAATACTAATGAATATCACAGAATAGTGAGAGATCAAGTGTAAAAGACATCAAAATGTAAGTCTCTAGTCTAGAAAGGATGTTGTATACTGTAGAAATCCTTGAAATAGAGTTAGTTCACATGAAACCAGTGTTTGAAACCACCAGAATTCACTGATAAGAAGTATTCAACTGTAAAACAGTTGAAAGACAAGTTTATGTAGCTTCGCAAGTTCAGAGAAGAGTGTATAAAGTTGCTTCTACATGTGGTGAAGTCCCACAAGTAGAGGAGAAGGCCCATTATAGGAAACAGCTAGAAATCAGTAGTAATTCTGAGGAAATACTAATGAATATCACAGAATAGTGAGAGATCAAGTGTAAAAGACATCAAAATGTAAGTCTCTAGTCTAGAAAGGATGTTGTATACTGTAGAAATCCTTGAAATAGAGTTAGTTCACATGAAACCTGTGTTTGAAACCACCAGAGTTCACTGAAAAGTAGTATTAAACTGTAAAACAGTTGAAAGACAAGTGTATATAGCTTCGCAAGTTCAGAGAAGAGTGTATAAAGTTTCTTCTACATGTGGTGAAGTTCCACAAGTAGGGGAGAAGGCCCATTATAGGAAACAGATAGAAATCAGTAGTCATTCAGAGCAAATACTAATGAATATCACAGAATAGTGAGAGAACAAGTGTAAAAGACATCAAAATGTAAGTCTCTAGTCTAGACAGGATGTTGTACACTGCAGAAATCCTTGAAATAGAGTTAGTTCACATGAAACCAGTGTTTTATACCACCAAAATACACTGAAAAGTAGTATTCAAATGTAAAACAGTTGAAAGACAAGTGTATATAGCTTCTCAAGTTCTGAGAATAGTGTATAAAGTTGTTTGTACATGTGGTGAAGTCCCACAAGTAGAGGAGAAGGCCCATTATAGGAAACAGCTAGAAATCAGTAGTAATTCTGAGGAAATACTAATGAATATCACAGACTTATGAGAGAACAAGTGGAAAAGACATCAAAATGTAAGTCTCTAGTCTGGAAAGGATGTTGTACACTGCAGAAATCCTTGAAATAGAGTTAGTTCACATGAAACCAGTGTTTTATACCACCAGAATACACTGAAAAGTAGTATTCAACTGTAAAACAGTTGAAAGACAAGTGTATATAGCTTCTCAAGTTCTGAGAAGAGTGTATAAAGTTGTCTCTACATGTGGTGAAGTCCCACAAGTAGAGGAGAAGGCCCATTATAGGAAACAGCTAGAAATCTGTAGTCCTTCAGAGCAAATACTAATGAATATCACAGAATAGTGAGAGAACAAGTGTAAAAGACATCAAAATGTAAGTCTCTAGTCTGGAAAGGATGTTGTACACTGCAGAAATCCTTGAAATAGAGTTATTTCACATGAAACCAGTGTTTGAAACCACCAGAGTTCACTGAAAAGTAGTATTCAACTGTAAAACAGTTGAAAGACAAGTTTATATAGCTTCGCAAGTTCAGAGAAGAGTGTATAAAGTTGATTCTACATGTGGTGAAGTCCCACAAGTAGAAAAGAAGGCCCATTATAGGAAACAGCTAGAAATCAGTAGTCATTCTTAGCTAATACTAATGAATATCACAGAATAGTGAGAGAGCAAGTGTAAAAGACATCAAAATGTAAGTTTCTAGTCTAGAAAGGATGTTATACACTACAGAGATCCTTGAAATAGAGTTACTTCACAAGAAACAAGTGTTTCAACCCACTGGAATTCACTGAAAAGTAGTATTTAAGTGTAAAACAGTTGAAAGACAAGTTTATGTAGCTTCGCAAGTTCAGAGAAGAGTGTATAAAGTTGCTTCTACATGTGGTGAAGTCCCACAAGTAGAGGAGAAGGCCCATTATAGGAAACAGCTAGAAATCTGTAGTAATTCTGAGCAAATACTAATGAATATCACAGACTTATGAGAGAACAAGTGTAAAAGACATCAAAATGTACGTTTCTAGTCTAGAAAGTAGAAAAGAAGGCTCATTGTAGGACACTGCAAGAAAGCAGTAGTAATTCAGAGCAAATACTAATGAATATCACAGACTTATGAGAGAACAAGTGGAAAGCACATCAAAATGTAAGTTTCTAGTGTAGAAAGGATGTTGTACACTGTAGAAATCCTTGAAATAGAGTTAGTTCACATGAATCCAGTGTTTGAAACCACCAGAATTCACTGATAAGTAGTATTCAAGTGTAAAACAGTTGAAAGACAAGTGTATATAGCTTCGCAAGTTCAGAGAAGAGTGTATAAAGTTGTTTCTACATGAGGTGAAGTCTCACAAGTAGAGCAGAAGGCCCATTATAGGACACTACAAGAAATCAGTAGTCATTCAGAGCAAATACTAATGAATATCACAGAATAGTGAGAGAACAAGTGTAAAAGACATCAAAATGTAAGTCTCTAGTCTGAAAAGGATGTTGTACACTGCAGAAATCCTTGAAATAGAGTTAGTTCACATGAAACCAGTGTTTGAAACCACCAGAGTTCACTGAAAAGTAGTATTCAACTGTAAAACAGTTGAAAGACAAGTTTATGTAGCTTCGCAAGTTCAGAGAAGAGTGTATAAAGTTGCTTCTACATGTGGTGAAGTCCCACAAGTAGAGGAGAAGGCCCATTATAGGAAACAGCTAGAAATCAGTAGTCATTCAGAGCAAGTACTAATGAATATCAAAGAATAGTGAGAGAACAAGTGTAAAAGACATCAAAATGTAAGTCTCTAGTCTAGACAGGATGTTTTACACTGCAGAAATCTTTGAAATAGAGTTAGTTCACATGAAACCAGTGTTTGAAACCACCAGAGTTCACTGAAAAGTAGTATTAAACTGTAAAACAGTTGAAAGACAAGTATATATAGCTTCGGAAGTTCAGAGAAGAGTGTATAAAGTTGTTTGTACATGTGGTGAAGTCCCACAAGTAGAGGAGAAGGCCCATTATAGGAAACAGCTAGAAATCAGTAATAATTCTGAGCAAATACTAATGAATATCACAGACTTATGAGAGAACAAGTGTAAAAGACATCAAAATGTACGTTTCTAGTCTAGAAAGTAGAAAAGAAGGCTCATTGTAGGACACTGCAAGAAAGCAGTAGTAATTCAGAGCAAATACTAATGAATATCACAGACTTATGAGAGAACAAGTGGAAAGCACAACAAAATGTAAGTTTCTAGTGTAGAAAGGATGTTGTACACTGTAGAAATCCTTGAAATAGAGTTAGTTCACATGAATCCAGTGTTTGAAAGCACCAGAATTCACTGATAAGTAGTATTCAACTGTAAAACAGTTGAAAGACAAGTGTATATAGCTTCGCAAGTTCAGAGAAGAGTGTATAAAGTTGTTTCTACATGAGGTGAAGTCTCACAAGTAGAGCGGAAGGCCCATTATAGGACACTACAAGAAATCAGTAGTCATTCAGAGCAAATACTAATGAATATCCCAGAATAGTGAGAGAACAAGTGTAAAAGACATCAAAATGTAAGTCTCTAGTATAGACAGGATGTTGTACACTGCAGAAATCCTTGAAATAGAGTTAGTTCACATGAAACCAGTGTTTGAAACCACCAGAGTTCACTGAAAAGTAGTATTCAACTGTAAAACAGTTGAAAGACAAGTTTATGTAGCTTCGCAAGTTCAGAGAAGTGTGTATAAAGTTGCTTCTACATGTGGTGAAGTCCCACAAGTAGAGGAGAAGGCCCATTATAGGAAACAACTAGAAATCAGTAGTAATTCTGAGCAAATACTAATGAATATCACAGAATAGTGAGAGATCAAGTGTAAAAGACATCAAAATATAAGTCTCTAGTCTAGAAAGGATGTTGTATACTGTAGAAATCCTTGAAATAGAGTTAGTTCACATGAAACCAGTGTTTGAAACCACCAGAATTCACTGATAAGAAGTATTCAACTGTAAAACAGTTGAAAGACAAGTTTATGTAGCTTCGCAAGTTCAGAGAAGAGTGTATAAAGTTGCTTCTACATGTGGTGAAGTCCCACAAGTAGAGGAGAAGGCCCATTATAGGAAACAGCTAGAAATCAGTAGTAATTCTGAGGAAATACTAATGAATATCACAGAATAGTGAGAGATCAAGTGTAAAAGACATCAAAATGTAAGTCTCTAGTCTAGAAAGGATGTTGTATACTGTAGAAATCCTTGAAATAGAGTTAGTTCACATGAAACCAGTGTTTGAAACCACCAGAATTCACTGATAAGAAGTATTCAACTGTAAAACAGTTGAAAGACAAGTATATATAGATTCGCAAGTTCAGAGAAGAGTGTATAAAGTTGTTTATACATGTGGTGAAGTCCCACAAGTAGAGGAGAAGGCCCATTATAGGAAACAGCTAGAAATCAGTAGTAATTCTGAGGAAATACTAATGAATATCACAGACTTATGAGAGAACAAGTGGAAAAGACATCAAAATGTAAGTTTCTAGTCTAGAAAGGATGTTGTACACTGCAGAAATCCTTGAAATAGAGTTAGTTCACATGAAACCAGTGTTTGAAACCACCAGAGTTCACTGAAAAGTAGTATTCAACTGTAAAACAGTTGAAAGACAAGTTTATGTAGCTTCGCAAGTTCAGAGAAGAGTGTACAAAGTTGCTTCTACATGTGGTGAAGTCCCACAAGTAGAGGAGAAGGCCCATTATAGGAAACAGCTAGAAATCAGTAGTCATTCAGAGCAAATACTAATGAATATCACAGAATAGTGAGAGAACAAGTGTAAAAGACATCAAAATGTAAGTCTCTAGTCTGGAAAGGATGTTGTACACTGCAGAAATCCTTGAAATAGAGTTATTTCACATGAAACCAGTGTTTGAAACCACCAGAGTTCACTGAAAAGTAGTATTCAACTGTAAAACAGTTGAAAGACAAGTTTATATAGCTTCGCAAGTTCAGAGAAGAGTGTACAAAGTTGCTTCTACATGTGGTGAAGTCCCACAAGTAGAGGAGAAGGCCCATTATAGGAAACAGCTAGAAATCAGTAGTCATTCTTAGCTAATACTAATGAATATCACAGAATAGTGAGAGAGCAAGTGTAAAAGACATCAAAATGTAAGTTTCTAGTTTAGAAAGGATGTTATACACTACAGAGATCCTTGAAATAGAGTTACTTCACAAGAAACAAGTGTTTCAACCCACTGGAATTCACTGAAAAGTAGTATTTAAGTGTAAAACAGTTGAAAGACAAGTTTATGTAGCTTCGCAAGTTCAGAGAAGAGTGTATAAAGTTGCTTCTACATGTGGTGAATTCCCACAAGTAGAAAAGAAGGCTCATTATAGGACACTGCAAGAAAGCAGTAGTAATTAAGAGCAAATACTAATGAATATCACAGACTTATGAGAGAACAAGTAGAAAGCACATCAAAATGTAAGTTTCTAGTGTAGAAAGGATGTTGTACACTGTAGAAATCCTTGAAATAGAGTTAGTTCACATGAATCCAGTGTTTGAAACCACCAGAGTTCACTGAAAAGTAGTATTCAACTGTAAAACAGTTGAAAGACAAGTTTATGTAGCTTCGCAAGTTCAGAGAAGAGTGTATAAAGTTGCTTCTACATGTGGTGAAGTCCCACAAGTAGAGGAAAAGGCCCATTATAGGAAACAGCTAGAAATCAGTAATAATTCTGAGCAAATACTAATGAATATCACAGACTTATGAGAGAACAAGTGTAAAAGACATCAAAATGTACGTTTCTAGTCTAGAAAGTAGAAAAGAAGGCTCATTGTAGGACACTGCAAGAAAGCAGTAGTAATTCAGAGCAAATACTAATGAATATCACAGACTTATGAGAGAACAAGTGGAAAGCACATCAAAATGTAAGTTTCTAGTGTAGAAAGGATGTTGTACACTGTAGAAATCCTTGAAATAGAGTTAGTTCACATGAATCCAGTGTTTGAAACCACCAGAATTCACTGATAAGTAGTATTCAAGTGTAAAACAGTTGAAAGACAAGTGTATATAGCTTCGCAAGTTCAGAGAAGAGTGTATAAAGTTGTTTCTACATGAGGTGAAGTCTCACAAGTAGAGCAGAAGGCCCATTATAGGACACTACAAGAAATCAGTAGTCATTCAGAGCAAATACTAATGAATATCACAGAATAGTGAGAGAACAAGTGTAAAAGACATCAAAATGTAAGTCTCTAGTCTGAAAAGGATGTTGTACACTGCAGAAATCCTTGAAATAGAGTTAGTTCACATGAAACCAGTGTTTGAAACCACCAGAGTTCACTGAAAAGTAGTATTCAACTGTAAAACAGTTGAAAGACAAGTTTATGTAGCTTCGCAAGTTCAGAGAAGAGTGTATAAAGTTGCTTCTACATGTGGTGAAGTCCCACAAGTAGAGGAGAAGGCCCATTATAGGAAACAGCTAGAAATCAGTAGTCATTCAGAGCAAGTACTAATGAATATCAAAGAATAGTGAGAGAACAAGTGTAAAAGACATCAAAATGTAAGTCTCTAGTCTAGACAGGATGTTTTACACTGCAGAAATCTTTGAAATAGAGTTAGTTCACATGAAACCAGTGTTTGAAACCACCAGAGTTCACTGAAAAGTAGTATTAAACTGTAAAACAGTTGAAAGACAAGTATATATAGCTTCGGAAGTTCAGAGAAGAGTGTATAAAGTTGTTTGTACATGTGGTGAAGTCCCACAAGTAGAGGAGAAGGCCCATTATAGGAAACAGCTAGAAATCAGTAATAATTCTGAGCAAATACTAATGAATATCACAGACTTATGAGAGAACAAGTGTAAAAGACATCAAAATGTACGTTTCTAGTCTAGAAAGTAGAAAAGAAGGCTCATTGTAGGACACTGCAAGAAAGCAGTAGTAATTCAGAGCAAATACTAATGAATATCACAGACTTATGAGAGAACAAGTGGAAAGCACAACAAAATGTAAGTTTCTAGTGTAGAAAGGATGTTGTACACTGTAGAAATCCTTGAAATAGAGTTAGTTCACATGAATCCAGTGTTTGAAAGCACCAGAATTCACTGATAAGTAGTATTCAACTGTAAAACAGTTGAAAGACAAGTGTATATAGCTTCGCAAGTTCAGAGAAGAGTGTATAAAGTTGTTTCTACATGAGGTGAAGTCTCACAAGTAGAGCGGAAGGCCCATTATAGGACACTACAAGAAATCAGTAGTCATTCAGAGCAAATACTAATGAATATCCCAGAATAGTGAGAGAACAAGTGTAAAAGACATCAAAATGTAAGTCTCTAGTATAGACAGGATGTTGTACACTGCAGAAATCCTTGAAATAAAGTTAGTTCACATGAAACCAGTGTTTGAAACCACCAGAGTTCACTGAAAAGTAGTATTCAACTGTAAAACAGTTGAAAGACAAGTTTATGTAGCTTCGCAAGTTCAGAGAAGTGTGTATAAAGTTGCTTCTACATGTGGTGAAGTCCCACAAGTAGAGGAGAAGGCCCATTATAGGAAACAACTAGAAATCAGTAGTAATTCTGAGCAAATACTAATGAATATCACAGAATAGTGAGAGATCAAGTGTAAAAGACATCAAAATATAAGTCTCTAGTCTAGAAAGGATGTTGTATACTGTAGAAATCCTTGAAATAGAGTTAGTTCACATGAAACCAGTGTTTGAAACCACCAGAATTCACTGATAAGAAGTATTCAACTGTAAAACAGTTGAAAGACAAGTTTATGTAGCTTCGCAAGTTCAGAGAAGAGTGTATAAAGTTGCTTCTACATGTGGTGAAGTCCCACAAGTAGAGGAGAAGGCCCATTATAGGAAACAGCTAGAAATCAGTAGTAATTCTGAGGAAATACTAATGAATATCACAGAATAGTGAGAGATCAAGTGTAAAAGACATCAAAATGTAAGTCTCTAGTCTAGAAAGGATGTTGTATACTGTAGAAATCCTTGAAATAGAGTTAGTTCACATGAAACCAGTGTTTGAAACCACCAGAATTCACTGATAAGAAGTATTCAACTGTAAAACAGTTGAAAGACAAGTATATATAGATTCGCAAGTTCAGAGAAGAGTGTATAAAGTTGTTTATACATGTGGTGAAGTCCCACAAGTAGAGGAGAAGGCCCATTATAGGAAACAGCTAGAAATCAGTAGTAATTCTGAGGAAATACTAATGAATATCACAGACTTATGAGAGAACAAGTGGAAAAGACATCAAAATGTAAGTTTCTAGTCTAGAAAGGATGTTGTACACTGCAGAAATCCTTGAAATAGAGTTAGTTCACATGAAACCAGTGTTTGAAACCACCAGAGTTCACTGAAAAGTAGTATTCAACTGTAAAACAGTTGAAAGACAAGTTTATGTAGCTTCGCAAGTTCAGAGAAGAGTGTACAAAGTTGCTTCTACATGTGGTGAAGTCCCACAAGTAGAGGAGAAGGCCCATTATAGGAAACAGCTAGAAATCAGTAGTCATTCAGAGCAAATACTAATGAATATCACAGAATAGTGAGAGAACAAGTGTAAAAGACATCAAAATGTAAGTCTCTAGTCTGGAAAGGATGTTGTACACTGCAGAAATCCTTGAAATAGAGTTATTTCACATGAAACCAGTGTTTGAAACCACCAGAGTTCACTGAAAAGTAGTATTCAACTGTAAAACAGTTGAAAGACAAGTTTATATAGCTTCGCAAGTTCAGAGAAGAGTGTACAAAGTTGCTTCTACATGTGGTGAAGTCCCACAAGTAGAGGAGAAGGCCCATTATAGGAAACAGCTAGAAATCAGTAGTCATTCTTAGCTAATACTAATGAATATCACAGAATAGTGAGAGAGCAAGTGTAAAAGACATCAAAATGTAAGTTTCTAGTTTAGAAAGGATGTTATACACTACAGAGATCCTTGAAATAGAGTTACTTCACAAGAAACAAGTGTTTCAACCCACTGGAATTCACTGAAAAGTAGTATTTAAGTGTAAAACAGTTGAAAGACAAGTTTATGTAGCTTCGCAAGTTCAGAGAAGAGTGTATAAAGTTGCTTCTACATGTGGTGAATTCCCACAAGTAGAAAAGAAGGCTCATTATAGGACACTGCAAGAAAGCAGTAGTAATTAAGAGCAAATACTAATGAATATCACAGACTTATGAGAGAACAAGTAGAAAGCACATCAAAATGTAAGTTTCTAGTGTAGAAAGGATGTTGTACACTGTAGAAATCCTTGAAATAGAGTTAGTTCACATGAATCCAGTGTTTGAAACCACCAGAGTTCACTGAAAAGTAGTATTCAACTGTAAAACAGTTGAAAGACAAGTTTATGTAGCTTCGCAAGTTCAGAGAAGAGTGTATAAAGTTGCTTCTACATGTGGTGAAGTCCCACAAGTAGAGGAGAAGGCCCATTATAGGAAACAGCTAGAAATCAGTAATAATTCTGAGCAAATACTAATGAATATCACAGACTTATGAGAGAACAAGTGTAAAAGACATCAAAATGTACGTTTCTAGTCTAGAAAGTAGAAAAGAAGGCTCATTGTAGGACACTGCAAGAAAGCAGTAGTAATTCAGAGCAAATACTAATGAATATCACAGACTTATGAGAGAACAAGTGGAAAGCACATCAAAATGTAAGTTTCTAGTGTAGAAAGGATGTTGTACACTGTAGAAATCCTTGAAATAGAGTTAGTTCACATGAATCCAGTGTTTGAAACCACCAGAATTCACTGATAAGTAGTATTCAAGTGTAAAACAGTTGAAAGACAAGTGTATATAGCTTCGCAAGTTCAGAGAAGAGTGTATAAAGTTGTTTCTACATGAGGTGAAGTCTCACAAGTAGAGCAGAAGGCCCATTATAGGACACTACAAGAAATCAGTAGTCATTCAGAGCAAATACTAATGAATATCACAGAATAGTGAGAGAACAAGTGTAAAAGACATCAAAATGTAAGTCTCTAGTCTGAAAAGGATGTTGTACACTGCAGAAATCCTTGAAATAGAGTTAGTTCACATGAAACCAGTGTTTGAAACCACCAGAGTTCACTGAAAAGTAGTATTCAACTGTAAAACAGTTGAAAGACAAGTTTATGTAGCTTCGCAAGTTCAGAGAAGAATGTATAAAGTTGCTTCTACATGTGGTGAAGTCCCACAAGTAGAGGAGAAGGCCCATTATAGGAAACAGCTAGAAATCAGTAGTCATTCAGAGCAAGTACTAATGAATATCAAAGAATAGTGAGAGAACAAGTGTAAAAGACATCAAAATGTAAGTCTCTAGTCTAGACAGGATGTTTTACACTGCAGAAATCTTTGAAATAGAGTTAGTTCACATGAAACCAGTGTTTGAAACCACCAGAGTTCACTGAAAAGTAGTATTAAACTGTAAAACAGTTGAAAGACAAGTATATATAGCTTCGGAAGTTCAGAGAAGAGTGTATAAAGTTGTTTGTACATGTGGTGAAGTCCCACAAGTAGAGGAGAAGGCCCATTATAGGAAACAGCTAGAAATCAGTAATAATTCTGAGCAAATACTAATGAATATCACAGACTTATGAGAGAACAAGTGTAAAAGACATCAAAATGTACGTTTCTAGTCTAGAAAGTAGAAAAGAAGGCTCATTGTAGGACACTGCAAGAAAGCAGTAGTAATTCAGAGCAAATACTAATGAATATCACAGACTTATGAGAGAACAAGTGGAAAGCACAACAAAATGTAAGTTTCTAGTGTAGAAAGGATGTTGTACACTGTAGAAATCCTTGAAATAGAGTTAGTTCACATGAATCCAGTGTTTGAAAGCACCAGAATTCACTGATAAGTAGTATTCAACTGTAAAACAGTTGAAAGACAAGTGTATATAGCTTCGCAAGTTCAGAGAAGAGTGTATAAAGTTGTTTCTACATGAGGTGAAGTCTCACAAGTAGAGCGGAAGGCCCATTATAGGACACTACAAGAAATCAGTAGTCATTCAGAGCAAATACTAATGAATATCCCAGAATAGTGAGAGAACAAGTGTAAAAGACATCAAAATGTAAGTCTCTAGTATAGACAGGATGTTGTACACTGCAGAAATCCTTGAAATAGAGTTAGTTCACATGAAACCAGTGTTTGAAACCACCAGAGTTCACTGAAAAGTAGTATTCAACTGTAAAACAGTTGAAAGACAAGTTTATGTAGCTTCGCAAGTTCAGAGAAGTGTGTATAAAGTTGCTTCTACATGTGGTGAAGTCCCACAAGTAGAGGAGAAGGCCCATTATAGGAAACAACTAGAAATCAGTAGTAATTCTGAGCAAATACTAATGAATATCACAGAATAGTGAGAGATCAAGTGTAAAAGACATCAAAATATAAGTCTCTAGTCTAGAAAGGATGTTGTATACTGTAGAAATCCTTGAAATAGAGTTAGTTCACATGAAACCAGTGTTTGAAACCACCAGAATTCACTGATAAGAAGTATTCAACTGTAAAACAGTTGAAAGACAAGTTTATGTAGCTTCGCAAGTTCAGAGAAGAGTGTATAAAGTTGCTTCTACATGTGGTGAAGTCCCACAAGTAGAGGAGAAGGCCCATTATAGGAAACAGCTAGAAATCAGTAGTAATTCTGAGGAAATACTAATGAATATCACAGAATAGTGAGAGATCAAGTGTAAAAGACATCAAAATGTAAGTCTCTAGTCTAGAAAGGATGTTGTATACTGTAGAAATCCTTGAAATAGAGTTAGTTCACATGAAACCAGTGTTTGAAACCACCAGAATTCACTGATAAGAAGTATTCAACTGTAAAACAGTTGAAAGACAAGTATATATAGATTCGCAAGTTCAGAGAAGAGTGTATAAAGTTGTTTATACATGTGGTGAAGTCCCACAAGTAGAGGAGAAGGCCCATTATAGGAAACAGCTAGAAATCAGTAGTAATTCTGAGGAAATACTAATGAATATCACAGACTTATGAGAGAACAAGTGGAAAAGACATCAAAATGTAAGTTTCTAGTCTAGAAAGGATGTTGTACACTGCAGAAATCCTTGAAATAGAGTTAGTTCACATGAAACCAGTGTTTGAAACCACCAGAGTTCACTGAAAAGTAGTATTCAACTGTAAAACAGTTGAAAGACAAGTTTATGTAGCTTCGCAAGTTCAGAGAAGAGTGTACAAAGTTGCTTCTACATGTGGTGAAGTCCCACAAGTAGAGGAGAAGGCCCATTATAGGAAACAGCTAGAAATCAGTAGTCATTCAGAGCAAATACTAATGAATATCACAGAATAGTGAGAGAACAAGTGTAAAAGACATCAAAATGTAAGTCTCTAGTCTGGAAAGGATGTTGTACACTGCAGAAATCCTTGAAATAGAGTTATTTCACATGAAACCAGTGTTTGAAACCACCAGAGTTCACTGAAAAGTAGTATTCAACTGTAAAACAGTTGAAAGACAAGTTTATATAGCTTCGCAAGTTCAGAGAAGAGTGTACAAAGTTGCTTCTACATGTGGTGAAGTCCCACAAGTAGAGGAGAAGGCCCATTATAGGAAACAGCTAGAAATCAGTAGTCATTCTTAGCTAATACTAATGAATATCACAGAATAGTGAGAGAGCAAGTGTAAAAGACATCAAAATGTAAGTTTCTAGTTTAGAAAGGATGTTATACACTACAGAGATCCTTGAAATAGAGTTACTTCACAAGAAACAAGTGTTTCAACCCACTGGAATTCACTGAAAAGTAGTATTTAAGTGTAAAACAGTTGAAAGACAAGTTTATGTAGCTTCGCAAGTTCAGAGAAGAGTGTATAAAGTTGCTTCTACATGTGGTGAATTCCCACAAGTAGAAAAGAAGGCTCATTATAGGACACTGCAAGAAAGCAGTAGTAATTAAGAGCAAATACTAATGAATATCACAGACTTATGAGAGAACAAGTAGAAAGCACATCAAAATGTAAGTTTCTAGTGTAGAAAGGATGTTGTACACTGTAGAAATCCTTGAAATAGAGTTAGTTCACATGAATCCAGTGTTTGAAACCACCAGAGTTCACTGAAAAGTAGTATTCAACTGTAAAACAGTTGAAAGACAAGTTTATGTAGCTTCGCAAGTTCAGAGAAGAGTGTATAAAGTTGCTTCTACATGTGGTGAAGTCCCACAAGTAGAGGAGAAGGCCCATTATAGGAAACAGCTAGAAATCAGTAATAATTCTGAGCAAATACTAATGAATATCACAGACTTATGAGAGAACAAGTGTAAAAGACATCAAAATGTACGTTTCTAGTCTAGAAAGTAGAAAAGAAGGCTCATTGTAGGACACTGCAAGAAAGCAGTAGTAATTCAGAGCAAATACTAATGAATATCACAGACTTATGAGAGAACAAGTGGAAAGCACATCAAAATGTAAGTTTCTAGTGTAGAAAGGATGTTGTACACTGTAGAAATCCTTGAAATAGAGTTAGTTCACATGAATCCAGTGTTTGAAACCACCAGAATTCACTGATAAGTAGTATTCAAGTGTAAAACAGTTGAAAGACAAGTGTATATAGCTTCGCAAGTTCAGAGAAGAGTGTATAAAGTTGTTTCTACATGAGGTGAAGTCTCACAAGTAGAGCAGAAGGCCCATTATAGGACACTACAAGAAATCAGTAGTCATTCAGAGCAAATACTAATGAATATCACAGAATAGTGAGAGAACAAGTGTAAAAGACATCAAAATGTAAGTCTCTAGTCTGAAAAGGATGTTGTACACTGCAGAAATCCTTGAAATAGAGTTAGTTCACATGAAACCAGTGTTTGAAACCACCAGAGTTCACTGAAAAGTAGTATTCAACTATAAAACAGTTGAAAGACAAGTTTATGTAGCTTCGCAAGTTCAGAGAAGAGTGTATAAAGTTGCTTCTACATGTGGTGAAGTCCCACAAGTAGAGGAGAAGGCCCATTATAGGAAACAGCTAGAAATCAGTAGTCATTCAGAGCAAGTACTAATGAATATCACAGAATAGTGAGAGAACAAGTGTAAAAGACATCAAAATGTAAGTCTCTAGTCTAGACAGGATGTTTTACACTGCAGAAATCTTTGAAATAGAGTTAGTTCACATGAAACCAGTGTTTGAAACCACCAGAGTTCACTGAAAAGTAGTATTAAACTGTAAAACAGTTGAAAGACAAGTATATATAGCTTCGGAAGTTCAGAGAAGAGTGTATAAAGTTGTTTGTACATGTGGTGAAGTCCCACAAGTAGAGGAGAAGGCCCATTATAGGAAACAGCTAGAAATCAGTAATAATTCTGAGCAAATACTAATGAATATCACAGACTTATGAGAGAACAAGTGTAAAAGACATCAAAATGTACGTTTCTAGTCTAGAAAGTAGAAAAGAAGGCTCATTGTAGGACACTGCAAGAAAGCAGTAGTAATTCAGAGCAAATACTAATGAATATCACAGACTTATGAGAGAACAAGTGGAAAGCACAACAAAATGTAAGTTTCTAGTGTAGAAAGGATGTTGTACACTGTAGAAATCCTTGAAATAGAGTTAGTTCACATGAATCCAGTGTTTGAAACCACCAGAATTCACTGATAAGTAGTATTCAACTGTAAAACAGTTGAAAGACAAGTGTATATAGCTTCGCAAGTTCAGAGAAGAGTGTATAAAGTTGTTTCTACATGAGGTGAAGTCTCACAAGTAGAGCGGAAGGCCCATTATAGGACACTACAAGAAATCAGTAGTCATTCAGAGCAAATACTAATGAATATCCCAGAATAGTGAGAGAACAAGTGTAAAAGACATCAAAATGTAAGTCTCTAGTATAGACAGGATGTTGTACACTGCAGAAATCCTTGAAATAGAGTTAGTTCACATGAAATCAGTGTTTGAAACCACCAGAGTTCACTGAAAAGTAGTATTCAACTGTAAAACAGTTGAAAGACAAGTTTATGTAGCTTCGCAAGTTCAGAGAAGTGTGTATAAAGTTGCTTCTACATGTGGTGAAGTCCCACAAGTAGAGGAGAAGGCCCATTATAGGAAACAACTAGAAATCAGTAGTAATTCTGAGCAAATACTAATGAATATCACAGAATAGTGAGAGATCAAGTGTAAAAGACATCAAAATGTAAGTCTCTAGTCTAGAAAGGATGTTGTATACTGTAGAAATCCTTGAAATAGAGTTAGTTCACATGAAACCAGTGTTTGAAACCACCAGAATTCACTGATAAGAAGTATTCAACTGTAAAACAGTTGAAAGACAAGTTTATGTAGCTTCGCAAGTTCAGAGAAGAGTGTATAAAGTTGCTTCTACATGTGGTGAAGTCCCACAAGTAGAGGAGAAGGCCCATTATAGGAAACAGCTAGAAATCAGTAGTAATTCTGAGGAAATACTAATGAATATCACAGAATAGTGAGAGATCAAGTGTAAAAGACATCAAAATGTAAGTCTCTAGTCTAGAAAGGATGTTGTATACTGTAGAAATCCTTGAAATAGAGTTAGTTCACATGAAACCAGTGTTTGAAACTACCAGAATTCACTGATAAGAAGTATTCAACTGTAAAACAGTTGAAAGACAAGTATATATAGATTCGCAAGTTCAGAGAAGAGTGTATAAAGTTGTTTATACATGTGGTGAAGTCCCACAAGTAGAGGAGAAGGCCCATTATAGGAAACAGCTAGAAATCAGTAGTAATTCTGAGGAAATACTAATGAATATCACAGACTTATGAGAGAACAAGTGTAAAAGACATCAAAATGTAAGTCTCTAGTCTGGAAAGGATGTTGTACACTGCAGAAATCCTTGAAATAGAGTTATTTCACATGAAACCAGTGTTTGAAACCACCAGAGTTCACTGAAAAGTAGTATTCAACTGTAAAACAGTTGAAAGACAAGTTTATATAGCTTCGCAAGTTCAGAGAAGAGTGTATAAAGTTGATTCTACATGTGGTGAAGTCCCACAAGTAGAAAAGAAGGCCCATTATAGGAAACAGCTAGAAATCAGTAGTCATTCTTAGCTAATACTAATGAATATCACAGAATAGTGAGAGAGCAAGTGTAAAAGACATCAAAATGTAAGTTTCTAGTCTAGAAAGGATGTTATACACTACAGAGATCCTTGAAATAGAGTTACTTCACAAGAAACAAGTGTTTCATCCCTCTGGAATTCACTGAAAAGTAATATTTAAGTGTAAAACAGTTGAAAGACAAGTTTATGTAGCTTCGCACGTTCAGAGAAGAGTGTATAAAGTTGCTTCTACATGTGGTGAAGTCCCACAAGTAGAAAAGAAGGCTCATTATAGGACACTGCAAGAAAGCAGTAGTAATTCAGAGCAAATCCTAATGAATATCACAGACTTATGAGAGAACAAGTGGAAAGCACATCAAAATGTAAGTTTCTAGTGTAGAAAGGATGTTATACAGTACAGAAATCCTTGAAATAGAGTTACTTCACCAGAAACAAGTGTTTCAACCCACTAGAATTCACTGAAAAGTAGTATTCAACTGTAAAACAGTTGAAAGACAAGTGTATATAGCTTCGCAAGTTCAGAGAAGAGTGTATAAAGTTGTTTCTACATGAGGTGAAGTCTCACAAGTAGAGCAGAAGGCCCATTATAGGACACTACAAGAAATCAGTAGTCATTCAGAGCAAATACTAATGAATATCCCAGAATAGTGAGAGAACAAGTGTAAAAGACATCAAAATGTAAGTCTCTAGTCTAGACAGGATGTTGTACACTGCAGAAATCCTTGAAATAGAGTTAGTTCACATGAAACCAGTGTTTGAAACCACCAGAGTTCACTGAAAAGTAGTATTCAACTGTAAAACAGTTGAAAGACAAGTTTATGTAGCTTCGCAAGTTCAGAGAAGAGTGTACAAAGTTGCTTCTACATGTGGTGAAGTCCCACAAGTAGAGGAGAAGGCCCATTATAGGAAACAGCTAGAAATCAGTAATAATTCTGAGCAAATACTAATGAATATCACAGACTTATGAGAGAACAAGTGTAAAAGACATCAAAATGTACGTTTCTAGTGTAGAAAGTAGAAAAGAAGGCTCATTGTAGGACACTGCAAGAAAGCAGTAGTAATTCAGAGCAAATACTAATGAATATCACAGACTTATGAGAGAACAAGTGGAAAGCACATCAAAATGTAAGTTTCTAGTGTAGAAAGGATGTTGTACACTGTAGAAATCCTTGAAATAGAGTTAGTTCACATGAATCCAGTGTTTGAAACCACCAGAATTCACTGATAAGTAGTGTTCAACTGTAAAACAGTTGAAAGACAAGTGTATATAGCTTCGCAAGTTCAGAGAAGAGTGGATAAAGTTTCTTCTACATGTGGTGAAGTTCCACTAGTAGGGGAGAAGGCCCATTATAGGAAACAGCTAGAAATCAGTAGTCATTCAGAGCAAATACTAATGAATATCCCAGAATAGTGAGAGAACAAGTGTAAAAGACATCAAAATGTAAGTCTCTAGTCTAGACCGGATGTTGTACACTGCAGAAATCCTTGAAAAAGAGTTAGTTCACATGAAACCAGTGTTTGAAACCACCAGAGTTCACTGAAAAGTAGTATTCAACTGTAAAACAGTTGAAAGACAAGTTTATGTAGCTTCGCAAGTTCAAAGAAGTGTGTATAAAGTTGCTTCTACATGTGGTGAAGTCCCACAAGTAGAGGAGAAGGCCCATTATAGGAAACAACTAGAAATCAGTAGTAATTCTGAGCAAATACTAATGAATATCACAGAATAGTGAGAGATCAAGTGTAAAAGACATCAAAATGTAAGTCTCTAGTCTAGAAAGGATGTTGTATACTGTAGAAATCCTTGAAATAGAGTTAGTTCACATGAAACCAGTGTTTGAAACCACCAGAGTTCACTGAAAAGTGGTATTCAACTGTAAAACAGTTGAAAGACAAGTTTATATAGCTTCGCAAGTTCAGAGAAGAGTGTATAAAGTTGTTTCTACATGAGGTGAAGTCTCACAAGTAGAGCAGAAGGCCCATTATAGGACACTACAAGAAATCAGTAGTCATTCAGAGCAAATACTAATGAATATCACAGAATAGTGAGAGAACAAGTGTAAAAGACATCAAAATGTAAGTCTCTAGTCTAGACAGGATGTTGTACACTGCAGAAATCCTTGAAATAGAGTTAGTTCACATGAAACCAGTGTTTTATACCACCAGAATACACTGAAAAGTAGTATTCAAATGTAAAACAGTTGAAAGACAAGTGTATATAGCTTCTCAAGTTCTGAGAAGAGTGTATAAAGTTGTCTCTACATGTGGTGAAGTCCCACAAGTAGAGGAGAAGGCCCATTATAGGAAACAACTAGAAATCAGTAGTAATTCTGAGCAAATACTAATGAATATCACAGAATAGTGAGAGATCAAGTGTAAAAGACATCAAAATGTAAGTCTCTAGTCTAGAAAGGATGTTGTATACTGTAGAAATCCTTGAAATAGAGTTAGTTCACATGAAACCAGTGTTTGAAACCACCAGAATTCACTGATAAGAAGTATTCAACTGTAAAACAGTTGAAAGACAAGTATATATAGATTCGCAAGTTCAGAGAAGAGTGTATAAAGTTGTTTGTACATGTGGTGAAGTCCCACAAGTAGAGGAGAAGGCCCATTATAGGAAACAGCTAGAAATCAGTAGTAATTCTGAGGAAATACTAATGAATATCACAGACTTATGAGAGAACAAGTGGAAAAGACATCAAAATGTAAGTTTCTAGTCTAGAAAGGATGTTGTACACTGCAGAAATCCTTGAAATAGAGTTAGTTCACATGAAACCAGTTGTTGAAACCACCAGAGTTCACTGAAAAGTAGTATTCAACTGTAAAACAGTTGAAAGACAAGTTTATGTAGCTTCGCAAGTTCAGAGAAGAGTGTACAAAGTTGCTTCTACATGTGGTGAAGTCCCACAAGTAGAGGAGAAGGCCCATTATAGGAAACAGCTAGAAATCAGTAGTCATTCAGAGCAAATACTAATGAATATCACAGAATAGTGAGAGAACAAGTGTAAAAGACATCAAAATGTAAGTCTCTAGTCTAGACAGGATGTTTTACACTGCAGAAATCTTTGAAATAGAGTAAGTTCACATGAAACCTGTGTTTGAAACCACCAGAGTTCACTGAAAAGTAGTATTAAACTGTAAAACAGTTGAAAGACAAGTGTATATAGCTTCGCAAGTTCAGAGAAGAGTGTATAAAGTTTCTTCTACATGTGGTGAAGTTCCACAAGTAGGGGAGAAGGCCCATTATAGGAAACAGCTAGAAATCAGTAGTCATTCAGAGCAAATACTAATGAATATCTCAGAATAGTGAGAGAACAAGTGTAAAAGACATCAAAATGTAAGTCTCCAGACTGGAAAGGATGTTGTACACTGCAGAAATCCTTGAAATAGAGTTATTTCACATGAAACCAGTGTTTGAAACCACCAGAGTTCACTGAAAAGTAGTATTCAACTGTAAAACAGTTGAAAGACAAGTTTATATAGCTTCGCAAGTTCAGAGAAGAGTGTATAAAGTTGCTTCTACATGTGGTGAAGTCCCACAAGTAGAAAAGAAGGCCCATTATAGGAAACAGGTAGAAATCAGTAGTCATTCTGAGCAAATACTAATGAATATCACAGAATCGTGAGAGAACAAGTGTAAAAGACATCAAAATGTAAGTTTCTAGTCTAGAAAGGATGTTATACACTACAGAAATCCTTGAAATAGAGTTACTTCACAAGAAACAAGTGTTTCAACTCACTGGAATTCACTGAAAAGTAGTATTTAAGTGTAAAACTGTTGAAAGACAAGTTTATGTAGCTTCGCAAGTTCAGAGAAGAGTGTATAAAGTTGCTTCTACATGTGGTGAAGTCCCACAAGTAGAAAAGAAGGCTCATTATAGGACACTGCAAGAAAGCAGTAGTAATTCAGAGCAAATCCTAATGAATATCACAGACTTATGAGAGAACAAGTGGAAAGCACATCAAAATGTAAGTTTCTAGTGTAGAAAGGATGTTGTACACTGTAGAAATCCTTGAAATAGAGTTAGTTCACATGAATCCAGTGTTTGAAACCACCAGAATTCACTGATAAGTAGTATTCAACTGTAAAATAGTTGAAAGACAAGTGTATATAGCTTCGCAAGTTCAGAGAAGAGTGTATAAAGTTGTTTCTACATGAGGTGAAGTCTCACAAGTAGAGCAGAAGGCCCATTATAGGACACTACAAGAAATCAGTAGTCATTCAGAGCAAATACTAATGAATATCACAGAATAGTGAGAGAACAAGTGGAAAAGACATCAAAATGTAAGTCTCTAGTCTAGAAAGGATGTTGTATACTGTAGAAATCCTTGAAATAGAGTTAGTTCACATGGAACCAGTGTTTGAAACCACCAGAATTCACTGATAAGAAGTATTCAACTGTAAAACAGTTGAAAGACAAGTATATATAGCTTCGCAAGTTCAGAGAAGAGTGTATAAAGTTGTTTGTACATGTGGTGAAGTCCCACAAGTAGAGGAGAAGGCCCATTATAGGAAACAGCTAGAAATCAGTAGTAATTCTGAGGAAATAGTAATGAATATCACAGACTTATGAGAGAACAAGTGGAAAAGACATCAAAATGTAAGTTTCTAGTCTAGAAAGGATGTTGTACACTGCAGAAATCGTTGAAATAGATTTAGTTCACATGAAACCAGTGTTTGAAACCACCAGAGTTCACTGAAAAGTAGTATTCAACTGTAAAACAGTTGAAAGACAAGTTTATGTAGATTCGCAAGTTCAGAGAAGAGTGTATAAAGTTGCTTCTACATGTGGTGAAGTGCCACAAGTAGAGGAGAAGGCCCATTATAGGAAACAGCTAGAAATCAGTAGTCATTCAGAGCAAATACTAATGAATATCACAGAATAGTGAGAGAACAAGTGTAAAAGACATCAAAATGTAAGTCTGTAGTCTAGACAGGATGTTGTACACTGCAGCAATCCTTGAAATAGAGTTAGTTCACATGAAACCAGTGTTTTATACCAACAGAATACACTGAAAAGTAGTATTCAAATGTAAAACAGTTGAAAGACAAGTTTATGTAGCTTCGCAAGTTCAGAGAAGAGTGTATAAAGTTGCTTCTACATGTGGTGAAGTCCCACAAGTAGAGGAGAAGGCCCATTATAGGAAACAGCTAGAAATCAGTAGTAATTCTGAGCAAATACTAATGAATATCACAGACTTATGGGAGAACAAGTGGAAAAGACATCAAAATGTAAGTCTCTAGTCTAGACAGGATGTTGTACACTGCAGAAATCCTTGAAATAGAGTTAGTTCACATGAAACCAGTGTTTGAAACCACCAGAGTTCACTGAAAAGTAGTATTCAACTGTAAAACACTTGAAAGACAAGTTTATGTAGCTTCGCAAGTTCAGAGAAGAGTGTATAAAGTTGCTTCTACATATGGTGAAGTCCCACAAGTAGAGCAGAAGGCCCATTATAGGACACTACAAGAAATCAGTAGTCATTCAGAGCAAATACTAATGAATATCACAGAATAGTGAGAGATCAAGTGTAAAAGACATCAAAATGTAAGTCTCTAGTCTAGAAAGGATGTTGTATACTGTAGAAATCCTTGAAATAGAGTTAGTTCACATGAAACCAGTGTTTGAAACCACCAGAATTCACTGATAAGAAGTATTCAACTGTAAAACAGTTGAAAGACAAGTTTATGTAGCTTCGCAAGTTCAGAGAAGAGTGTATAAAGTTGCTTCTACATGTGGTGAAGTCCCACAAGTAGAGGAGAAGGCCCATTATAGGAAACAGCTAGAAATCAGTAGTAATTCTGAGGAAATACTAATGAATATTACAGAATAGTGAGAGATCAAGTGTAAAAGACATCAAAATGTAAGTCTCTAGTCTAGAAAGGATGTTGTATACTGTAGAAATCCTTGAAATAGAGTTAGTTCACATGAAACCAGTGTTTGAAACCACCAGAATTCACTGATAAGAAGTATTCAACTGTAAAACAGTTGAAAGACAAGTATATATAGATTCGCAAGTTCAGAAAAGAGTGTATAAAGTTGTTTATACATGTGGTGAAGTCCCACAAGTAGAGGAGAAGGCCCATTATAGGAAACAGCTAGAAATCAGTAGTAATTCTGAGGAAATACTAATGAATATCACAGACTTATGAGAGAACAAGTGGAAAAGACATCAAAATGTAAGTCTCTTGTCTGGAAAGGATGTTGTACACTGCAGAAATCCTTGAAATAGAGTTATTTCACATGAAACCAGTGTTTGAAACCACCAGAGTTCACTGAAAAGTAGTATTCAACTGTAAAACAGTTGAAAGACAAGTTTATATAGCTTCGCAAGGTCAGAGAAGAGTGTATAAAGTTGATTCTACATGTGGTGAAGTCCCACAAGTAGAAAAGAAGGCCCATTATAGGAAACAGCTAGAAATCAGTAGTCATTCTCAGCTAATTCTAATGAATATCACAGAATAGTGAGAGAGCAAGTGTAAAAGACATCAAAATGTAAGTTTCTAGTCTAGAAAGGATGTTATACACTACAGAAATCCTTGAAATAGAGTTACTTCACAAGAAACAAGTGTTTCAACCCACTGGAATTCACTGAAAAGTAGTATTTAAGTGTAAAACAGTTGAAAGACAAGTTTATGTAGCTTCGCAAGTTCAGAGAAGAGTGTATAAAGTTGCTTCTACATGTGGTGAAGTCCCACAAGTAGAAAAGAAGGCTCATTATAGGACACTGCAAGAAAGCAGTAGTAACTCAGAGCAAATCCTAATGAATATCACAGACTTATGAGAGAACAAGTGGAAAGCACATCAAAATGTAAGTTTCTAGTGTAGAAAGGATGTTGTACACTGTAGAAATCCTTGAAATAGAGTTAGTTCACATGAATCCAGTGTTTGAAACCACCAGAGTTCACTGAAAAGTAGTATTCAACTGTAAAACAGTTGAAAGACAAGTTTATGTAGCTTCGCAAGTTCAGAGAAGAGTGTATAAAGTTGCTTCTACATGTGGTGAAGTCCCACAAGTAGAGGAGAAGGCCCATTATAGGAAACAGCTAGAAATCAGTAATAATTCTGAGCAAATACTAATGAATATCACAGACTTATGAGAGAACAAGTGTAAAAGACATCAAAATGTACGTTTCTAGTCTAGAAAGTAGAAAAGAAGGCTCATTGTAGGACACTGCAAGAAAGCAGTAGTAATTCAGAGCAAATACTAATGAATATCACAGACTTATGAGAGAACAAGTGGAAAGCACATCAAAATGTAAGTTTCTAGTGTAGAAAGGATGTTGTACACTGTAGAAATCCTTGAAATAGAGTTAGTTCACATGAATCCAGTGTTTGAAACCACCAGAATTCACTGATAAGTAGTATTCAACTGTAAAACAGTTGAAAGACAAGTGTATATAGCTTCGCAAGTTCAGAGAAGAGTGTATAAAGTTGTTTCTACATGAGGTGAAGTCTCACAAGTAGAGCAGAAGGCCCATTATAGGACACTACAAGAAATCAGTAGTCATTCAGAGCAAATACTAATGAATATCACAGAATAGTGAGAGAACAAGTGTAAAAGACATCAAAATGTAAGTCTCTAGTCTGGAAAGGATGTTGTACACTGCAGAAATCCTTGAAATAGAGTTAGTTCACATGAAACCAGTGTTTGAAACCACCAGAGTTCACTGAAAAGTAGTATTCAACTGTAAAACAGTTGAAAGACAAGTTTATGTAGCTTCGCAAGTTCAGAGAAGAGTGTATAAAGTTGCTTCTACATGTGGTGAAGTCCCACAAGTAGAGGAGAAGGCCCATTATAGGAAACAGCTAGAAATCAGTAGTCATTCAGAGCAAGTACTAATGAATATCACGGAATAGTGAGAGAACAAGTGTAAAAGACATCAAAATGTAAGTCTCTAGTCTAGACAGGATGTTTTACACTGCAGAAATCTTTGAAATAGAGTTAGTTCACATGAAACCAGTGTTTGAAACCACCAGAGTTCACTGAAAAGTAGTATTAAACTGTAAAACAGTTGAAAGACAAGTATATATAGCTTCGGAAGTTCAGAGAAGAGTGTATAAAGTTGTTTGTACATGTGGTGAAGTCCCACAAGTAGAGGAGAAGGCCCATTATAGGAAACAGCTAGAAATCAGTAATAATTCTGAGCAAATACTAATGAATATCACAGACTTATGAGAGAACAAGTGTAAAAGACATCAAAATGTACGTTTCTAGTCTAGAAAGTAGAAAAGAAGGCTCATTGTAGGACACTGCAAGAAAGCAGTAGTAATTCAGAGCAAATACTAATGAATATCACAGACTTATGAGAGAACAAGTGGAAAGCACATCAAAATGTAAGTTTCTAGTGTAGAAAGGATGTTGTACACTGTAGAAATCCTTGAAATAGAGTTAGTTCACATGAATCCAGTGTTTGAAACCACCAGAATTCACTGATAAGTAGTATTCAACTGTAAAACAGTTGAAAGACAAGTGTATATAGCTTCGCAAGTTCAGAGAAGAGTGTATAAAGTTGTTTCTACATGAGGTGAAGTCTCACAAGTAGAGCGAAAGGCCCATTATAGGACACTACAAGAAATCAGTAGTCATTCAGAGCAAATACTAATGAATATCACAGAATAGTGAGAGAACAAGTGTAAAAGACATCAAAATGTAAGTCTCTAGTCTAGACAGGATGTTTTACATGCAGAAATCTTTGAAATAGAGTAAGTTCACATGAAACCTGTGTTTGAAACCACCAGAGTTCACTGAAAAGTAGTATTAAACTGTAAAACAGTTGAAAGACAAGTGTATATAGCTTCGCAAGTTCAGAGAAGAGTGTATAAAGTTTCTTCTACATGTGGTGAAGTTCCACAAGTAGGGGAGAAGGCCCATTATAGGAAACAGCTAGAAATCAGTAGTCATTCAGAGCAAATACTAATGAATATCTCAGAATAGTGAGAGAACAAGTGTAAAAGACATCAAAATGTAAGTCTCCAGACTGGAAAGGATGTTGTACACTGCAGAAATCCTTGAAATAGAGTTATTTCACATGAAACCAGTGTTTGAAACCACCAGAGTTCACTGAAAAGTAGTATTCAACTGTAAAACAGTTGAAAGACAAGTTTATATAGCTTCGCAAGTTCAGAGAAGAGTGTATAAAGTTGCTTCTACATGTGGTGAAGTCCCACAAGTAGAAAAGAAGGCCCATTATAGGAAACAGGTAGAAATCAGTAGTCATTCTGAGCAAATACTAATGAATATCACAGAATCGTGAGAGAACAAGTGTAAAAGACATCAAAATGTAAGTTTCTAGTCTAGAAAGGATGTTATACACTACAGAAATCCTTGAAATAGAGTTACTTCACAAGAAACAAGTGTTTCAACCCACTGGAATTCACTGAAAAGTAGTATTTAAGTGTAAAACTGTTGAAAGACAAGTTTATGTAGCTTCGCAAGTTCAGAGAAGAGTGTATAAAGTTGCTTCTACATGTGGTGAAGTCCCACAAGTAGAAAAGAAGGCTCATTATAGGACACTGCAAGAAAGCAGTAGTAATTCAGAGCAAATCCTAATGAATATCACAGACTTATGAGAGAACAAGTGGAAAGCACATCAAAATGTAAGTTTCTAGTGTAGAAAGGATGTTGTACACTGTAGAAATCCTTGAAATAGAGTTAGTTCACATGAATCCAGTGTTTGAAACCACCAGAATTCACTGATAAGTAGTATTCAACTGTAAAATAGTTGAAAGACAAGTGTATATAGCTTCGCAAGTTCAGAGAAGAGTGTATAAAGTTGTTTCTACATGAGGTGAAGTCTCACAAGTAGAGCAGAAGGCCCATTATAGGACACTACAAGAAATCAGTAGTCATTCAGAGCAAATACTAATGAATATCACAGAATAGTGAGAGAACAAGTGTAAAAGACATCAAAATGTAAGTCTCTAGTCTAGAAAGGATGTTGTATACTGTAGAAATCCTTGAAATAGAGTTAGTTCACATGGAACCAGTGTTTGAAACCACCAGAATTCACTGATAAGAAGTATTCAACTGTAAAACAGTTGAAAGACAAGTATATATAGCTTCGCAAGTTCAGAGAAGAGTGTATAAAGTTGTTTGTACATGTGGTGAAGTCCCACAAGTAGAGGAGAAGGCCCATTATAGGAAACAGCTAGAAATCAGTAGTAATTCTGAGGAAATAGTAATGAATATCACAGACTTATGAGAGAACAAGTGGAAAAGACATCAAAATGTAAGTTTCTAGTCTAGAAAGGATGTTGCACACTGCAGAAATCGTTGAAATAGATTTAGTTCACATGAAACCAGTGTTTGAAACCACCAGAGTTCACTGAAAAGTAGTATTCAACTGTAAAACAGTTGAAAGACAAGTTTATGTAGATTCGCAAGTTCAGAGAAGAGTATATAAAGTTGCTTCTACATGTGGTGAAGTCCCACAAGTAGAGGAGAAGGCCCATTATAGGAAACAGCTAGAAATCAGTAGTCATTCAGAGCAAATACTAATGAATATCACAGAATAGTGAGAGAACAAGTGTAAAAGACATCAAAATATAAGTCTCTAGTCTAGACAGTATGTTGTACACTGCAGAAATCCTTGAAATAGAGTTAGTTCACATGAAACCAGTGTTTTATACCACCAGAATTCACTGAAAAGTAGTATTCAACTGTAAAACAGTTGAAAGACAAGTATATATAGATTCGCAAGTTCAGAGAAGAGTGTATAAAGTTGTTTATACATGTGGTGAAGTCCCACTAGTAGAGGAGAAGGCCCATTATAGGAAACAGCTAGAAATCAGTAGTAATTCTGAGGAAATACTAATGAATATCACAGACTTATGAGAGAACAAGTGGAAAAGACATCAAAATGTAAGTTTCTAGTCTAGAAAGGATGTTGTACACTGCAGAAATCCTTGAAATAGAGTTAGTTCACATGAAACCAGTGTTTGAAACCACCAGAGTTCACTGAAAAGTAGTATTAAACTGTAAAACAGTTGAAAGACAAGTTTATGTAGCTTCGCAAGTTCAGAGAAGAGTGTACAAAGTTGCTTCTACATGTGGTAAAGTCCCACAAGTAGAGGAGAAGGCCCATTATAGGAAACAGCTAGAAATCTGTAGTCATTCAGAGCAAATACTAATGAATATCACAGAATAGTGAGAGAACAAGTGTAAAAGACATCAAAATGTAAGTCTCTAGTCTGGAAAGGATGTTGTACACTGCAGAAATCCTTGAAATAGAGTTATTTCACATGAAACCAGTGTTTGAAACCACCAGAGTTCACTGAAAAGTAGTATTCAACTGTAAAACAGTTGAAAGACAAGTTTATATAGCTTCGCAAGTTCAGAGAAGAGTGTATAAAGTTGATTCTACATGTGGTGAAGTCCCACAAGTAGAAAAGAAGGCCCATTATAGGAAACAGCTAGAAATCAGTAGTCATTCTGAGCTAATACTAATGAATATCACAGAATAGTGAGAGAGCAAGTGTAAAAGACATCAAAATGTAAGTTTCTAGTCTAGAAAGGATGTTATACACTACAGAAATCCTTGAAATAGTGTTACTTCACAAGAAACAAGTGTTTCAACCCACTGGAATTCACTGAAAAGTAGTATTTAAGTGTAAAACAGTTGAAAGACAAGTTTATGTAGCTTCGCAAGTTCAGAGAAGAGTGTATAAAGTTGCTTCTACATGTGGTGAAGTCCCACAAGTAGAAAAGAAGGCTCATTATAGGACACTGCAAGAAAGCAGTAGTAATTCAGAGCAAATCCTAATGAATATCACAGACTTATGAGAGAACAAGTGGAAAGCACATCAAAATGTAAGTTTCTAGTGTAGAAAGGATGTTGTACACTGTAGAAATCCTTGAAATAGAGTTAGTTCACATGAATCCAGTGTTTGAAACCACCAGAGTTCACTGAAAAGTAGTATTCAACTGTAAAACAGTTGAAAGACAAGTTTATGTAGCTTCGCAAGTTCAGAGAAGAGTGTATAAAGTTGCTTCTACATGTGGTGAAGTCCCACAAGTAGAGGAGAAGGCCCATTATAGGAAACAGCTAGAAATCAGTAATAATTCTGAGCAAATACTAATGAATATCACAGACTTATGAGAGAACAAGTGTAAAAGACATCAAAATGTACGTTTCTAGTCTAGACAGTAGAAAAGAAGGCTCATTGTAGGACACTGCAAGAAAGCAGTAGTAATTCAGAGCAAATACTAATGAATATCACAGAATAGTGAGAGAACAAGTGTAAAAGACATCAAAATGTAAGTCTCTAGTCTAGACAGGATGTTGTACACTGCAGAAATCCTTGAAATAGAGTTAGTTCACATGAAACCAGTGTTTTATACCACCAGAATACACTGAAAAGTAGTATTCAAATGTAAAACAGTTGAAAGACAAGTGTATATAGCTTCTCAAGTTCTGAGAAGAGTGTATAAAGTTGTCTCTACATGTGGTGAAGTCCCACAAGTAGAGGAGAAGGCCCATTATAGGAAACAGCTAGAAATCAGTAGTAATTCTGAGGAAATAGTAATGAATATCACAGACTTATGAGAGAACAAGTGGAAAAGACATCAAAATGTAAGTTTCTAGTCTAGAAAGGATGTTGTACACTGCAGAAATCGTTGAAATAGATTTAGTTCACATGAAACCAGTGTTTGAAACCACCAGAGTTCACTGAAAAGTAGTATTCAACTGTAAAACAGTTGAAAGACAAGTTTATGTAGCTTCGCAAGTTCAGAGAAGAGTGTATAAAGTTGCTTCTACATATGGTGAAGTCCCACAAGTAGAGCAGAAGGCCCATTATAGGACACTACAAGAAATCAGTAGTCATTCAGAGCAAATACTAATGAATATCACAGAATAGTGAGAGATCAAGTGTAAAAGACATCAAAATGTAAGTCTCTAGTCTAGAAAGGATGTTGTATACTGTAGAAATCCTTGAAATAGAGTTAGTTCACATGAAACCAGTGTTTGAAACCACCAGAATTCACTGATAAGAAGTATTCAACTGTAAAACAGTTGAAAGACAAGTTTATGTAGCTTCGCAAGTTCAGAGAAGAGTGTATAAAGTTGCTTCTACATGTGGTGAAGTCCCACAAGTAGAGGAGAAGGCCCATTATAGGAAACAGCTAGAAATCAGTAGTAATTCTGAGGAAATACTAATGAATATTACAGAATAGTGAGAGATCAAGTGTAAAAGACATCAAAATGTAAGTCTCTAGTCTAGAAAGGATGTTGTATACTGTAGAAATCCTTGAAATAGAGTTAGTTCACATGAAACCAGTGTTTGAAACCACCAGAATTCACTGATAAGAAGTATTCAACTGTAAAACAGTTGAAAGACAAGTATATATAGATTCGCAAGTTCAGAGAAGAGTGTATAAAGTTGTTTATACATGTGGTGAAGTCCCACAAGTAGAGGAGAAGGCCCATTATAGGAAACAGCTAGAAATCAGTAGTAATTCTGAGGAAATACTAATGAATATCACAGACTTATGAGAGAACAAGTGGAAAAGACATCAAAATGTAAGTCTCTTGTCTGGAAAGGATGTTGTACACTGCAGAAATCCTTGAAATAGAGTTATTTCACATGAAACCAGTGTTTGAAACCACCAGAGTTCACTGAAAAGTAGTATTCAACTGTAAAACAGTTGAAAGACAAGTTTATATAGCTTCGCAAGGTCAGAGAAGAGTGTATAAAGTTGATTCTACATGTGGTGAAGTCCCACAAGTAGAAAAGAAGGCCCATTATAGGAAACAGCTAGAAATCAGTAGTCATTCTCAGCTAATTCTAATGAATATCACAGAATAGTGAGAGAGCAAGTGTAAAAGACATCAAAATGTAAGTTTCTAGTCTAGAAAGGATGTTATACACTACAGAAATCCTTGAAATAGAGTTACTTCACAAGAAACAAGTGTTTCAACCCACTGGAATTCACTGAAAAGTAGTATTTAAGTGTAAAACAGTTGAAAGACAAGTTTATGTAGCTTCGCAAGTTCAGAGAAGAGTGTATAAAGTTGCTTCTACATGTGGTGAAGTCCCACAAGTAGAAAAGAAGGCTCATTATAGGACACTGCAAGAAAGCAGTAGTAACTCAGAGCAAATCCTAATGAATATCACAGACTTATGAGAGAACAAGTGGAAAGCACATCAAAATGTAAGTTTCTAGTGTAGAAAGGATGTTGTACACTGTAGAAATCCTTGAAGTAGAGTTAGTTCACATGAATCCAGTGTTTGAAACCACCAGAGTTCACTGAAAAGTAGTATTCAACTGTAAAACAGTTGAAAGACAAGTTTATGTAGCTTCGCAAGTTCAGAGAAGAGTGTATAAAGTTGCTTCTACATGTGGTGAAGTCCCACAAGTAGAGGAGAAGGCCCATTATAGGAAACAGCTAGAAATCAGTAATAATTCTGAGCAAATACTAATGAATATCACAGACTTATGAGAGAACAAGTGTAAAAGACATCAAAATGTACGTTTCTAGTCTAGAAAGTAGAAAAGAAGGCTCATTGTAGGACACTGCAAGAAAGCAGTAGTAATTCAGAGCAAATACTAATGAATATCACAGACTTATGAGAGAACAAGTGGAAAGCACATCAAAATGTAAGTTTCTAGTGTAGAAAGGATGTTGTACACTGTAGAAATCCTTGAAATAGAGTTAGTTCACATGAATCCAGTGTTTGAAACCACCAGAATTCACTGATAAGTAGTATTCAACTGTAAAACAGTTGAAAGACAAGTGTATATAGCTTCGCAAGTTCAGAGAAGAGTGTATAAAGTTGTTTCTACATGAGGTGAAGTCTCACAAGTAGAGCAGAAGGCCCATTATAGGACACTACAAGAAATCAGTAGTCATTCAGAGCAAATACTAATGAATATCACAGAATAGTGAGAGAACAAGTGTAAAAGACATCAAAATGTAAGTCTCTAGTCTGGAAAGGATGTTGTACACTGCAGAAATCCTTGAAATAGAGTTATTTCACATGAAACCAGTGTTTGAAACCACCAGAGTTCACTGAAAAGTAGTATTCAACTGTAAAACAGTTGAAAGACAAGTTTATATAGCTTCGCAAGTTCAGAGAAGAGTGTATAAAGTTGATTCTACATGTGGTGAAGTCCCACAAGTAGAAAAGAAGGCCCATTATAGGAAACAGCTAGAAATCAGTAGTCATTCTGAGCTAATACTAATGAATATCACAGAATAGTGAGAGAGCAAGTGTAAAAGACATCAAAATGTAAGTTTCTAGTCTAGAAAGGATGTTATACACTACAGAAATCCTTGAAATAGTGTTACTTCACAAGAAACAAGTGTTTCAACCCACTGGAATTCACTGAAAAGTAGTATTTAAGTGTAAAACAGTTGAAAGACAAGTTTATGTAGCTTCGCAAGTTCAGAGAAGAGTGTATAAAGTTGCTTCTACATGTGGTGAAGTCCCACAAGTAGAAAAGAAGGCTCATTATAGGACACTGCAAGAAAGCAGTAGTAATTCAGAGCAAATCCTAATGAATATCACAGACTTATGAGAGAACAAGTGGAAAGCACATCAAAATGTAAGTTTCTAGTGTAGAAAGGATGTTGTACACTGTAGAAATCCTTGAAATAGAGTTAGTTCACATGAATCCAGTGTTTGAAACCACCAGAGTTCACTGAAAAGTAGTATTCAACTGTAAAACAGTTGAAAGACAAGTTTATGTAGCTTCGCAAGTTCAGAGAAGAGTGTATAAAGTTGCTTCTACATGTGGTGAAGTCCCACAAGTAGAGGAGAAGGCCCATTATAGGAAACAGCTAGAAATCAGTAATAATTCTGAGCAAATACTAATGAATATCACAGACTTATGAGAGAACAAGTGTAAAAGACATCAAAATGTACGTTTCTAGTCTAGACAGTAGAAAAGAAGGCTCATTGTAGGACACTGCAAGAAAGCAGTAGTAATTCAGAGCAAATACTAATGAATATCACAGAATAGTGAGAGAACAAGTGTAAAAGACATCAAAATGTAAGTCTCTAGTCTAGACAGGATGTTGTACACTGCAGAAATCCTTGAAATAGAGTTAGTTCACATGAAACCAGTGTTTTATACCACCAGAATACACTGAAAAGTAGTATTCAAATGTAAAACAGTTGAAAGACAAGTGTATATAGCTTCTCAAGTTCTGAGAAGAGTGTATAAAGTTGTCTCTACATGTGGTGAAGTCCCACAAGTAGAGGAGAAGGCCCATTATAGGAAACAGCTAGAAATCAGTAGTAATTCTGAGGAAATAGTAATGAATATCACAGACTTATGAGAGAACAAGTGGAAAAGACATCAAAATGTAAGTTTCTAGTCTAGAAAGGATGTTGTACACTGCAGAAATCGTTGAAATAGATTTAGTTCACATGAAACCAGTGTTTGAAACCACCAGAGTTCACTGAAAAGTAGTATTCAACTGTAAAACAGTTGAAAGACAAGTTTATGTAGCTTCGCAAGTTCAGAGAAGAGTGTATAAAGTTGCTTCTACATATGGTGAAGTCCCACAAGTAGAGCAGAAGGCCCATTATAGGACACTACAAGAAATCAGTAGTCATTCAGAGCAAATACTAATGAATATCACAGAATAGTGAGAGATCAAGTGTAAAAGACATCAAAATGTAAGTCTCTAGTCTAGAAAGGATGTTGTATACTGTAGAAATCCTTGAAATAGAGTTAGTTCACATGAAACCAGTGTTTGAAACCACCAGAATTCACTGATAAGAAGTATTCAACTGTAAAACAGTTGAAAGACAAGTTTATGTAGCTTCGCAAGTTCAGAGAAGAGTGTATAAAGTTGCTTCTACATGTGGTGAAGTCCCACAAGTAGAGGAGAAGGCCCATTATAGGAAACAGCTAGAAATCAGTAGTAATTCTGAGGAAATACTAATGAATATTACAGAATAGTGAGAGATCAAGTGTAAAAGACATCAAAATGTAAGTCTCTAGTCTAGAAAGGATGTTGTATACTGTAGAAATCCTTGAAATAGAGTTAGTTCACATGAAACCAGTGTTTGAAACCACCAGAATTCACTGATAAGAAGTATTCAACTGTAAAACAGTTGAAAGACAAGTATATATAGATTCGCAAGTTCAGAGAAGAGTGTATAAAGTTGTTTATACATGTGGTGAAGTCCCACAAGTAGAGGAGAAGGCCCATTATAGGAAACAGCTAGAAATCAGTAGTAATTCTGAGGAAATACTAATGAATATCACAGACTTATGAGAGAACAAGTGGAAAAGACATCAAAATGTAAGTCTCTTGTCTGGAAAGGATGTTGTACACTGCAGAAATCCTTGAAATAGAGTTATTTCACATGAAACCAGTGTTTGAAACCACCAGAGTTCACTGAAAAGTAGTATTCAACTGTAAAACAGTTGAAAGACAAGTTTATATAGCTTCGCAAGGTCAGAGAAGAGTGTATAAAGTTGATTCTACATGTGGTGAAGTCCCACAAGTAGAAAAGAAGGCCCATTATAGGAAACAGCTAGAAATCAGTAGTCATTCTCAGCTAATTCTAATGAATATCACAGAATAGTGAGAGAGCAAGTGTAAAAGACATCAAAATGTAAGTTTCTAGTCTAGAAAGGATGTTATACACTACAGAAATCCTTGAAATAGAGTTACTTCACAAGAAACAAGTGTTTCAACCCACTGGAATTCACTGAAAAGTAGTATTTAAGTGTAAAACAGTTGAAAGACAAGTTTATGTAGCTTCGCAAGTTCAGAGAAGAGTGTATAAAGTTGCTTCTACATGTGGTGAAGTCCCACAAGTAGAAAAGAAGGCTCATTATAGGACACTGCAAGAAAGCAGTAGTAACTCAGAGCAAATCCTAATGAATATCACAGACTTATGAGAGAACAAGTGGAAAGCACATCAAAATGTAAGTTTCTAGTGTAGAAAGGATGTTGTACACTGTAGAAATCCTTGAAGTAGAGTTAGTTCACATGAATCCAGTGTTTGAAACCACCAGAGTTCACTGAAAAGTAGTATTCAACTGTAAAACAGTTGAAAGACAAGTTTATGTAGCTTCGCAAGTTCAGAGAAGAGTGTATAAAGTTGCTTCTACATGTGGTGAAGTCCCACAAGTAGAGGAGAAGGCCCATTATAGGAAACAGCTAGAAATCAGTAATAATTCTGAGCAAATACTAATGAATATCACAGACTTATGAGAGAACAAGTGTAAAAGACATCAAAATGTACGTTTCTAGTCTAGAAAGTAGAAAAGAAGGCTCATTGTAGGACACTGCAAGAAAGCAGTAGTAATTCAGAGCAAATACTAATGAATATCACAGACTTATGAGAGAACAAGTGGAAAGCACATCAAAATGTAAGTTTCTAGTGTAGAAAGGATGTTGTACACTGTAGAAATCCTTGAAATAGAGTTAGTTCACATGAATCCAGTGTTTGAAACCACCAGAATTCACTGATAAGTAGTATTCAACTGTAAAACAGTTGAAAGACAAGTGTATATAGCTTCGCAAGTTCAGAGAAGAGTGTATAAAGTTGTTTCTACATGAGGTGAAGTCTCACAAGTAGAGCAGAAGGCCCATTATAGGACACTACAAGAAATCAGTAGTCATTCAGAGCAAATACTAATGAATATCACAGAATAGTGAGAGAACAAGTGTAAAAGACATCAAAATGTAAGTCTCTAGTCTGGAAAGGATGTTGTACACTGCAGAAATCCTTGAAATAGAGTTAGTTCACATGAAACCAGTGTTTGAAACCACCAGAGTTCACTGAAAAGTAGTATTCAACTGTAAAACAGTTGAAAGACAAGTATATATAGATTCGCAAGTTCAGAGAAGAGTGTATAAAGTTGTTTATACATGTGGTGAAGTCCCACAAGTAGAGGAGAAGGCCCATTATAGGAAACAGCTAGAAATCAGTAGTAATTCTGAGGAAATACTAATGAATATCACAGACTTATGAGAGAACAAGTGGAAAAGACATCAAAATGTAAGTCTCTTGTCTGGAAAGGATGTTGTACACTGCAGAAATCCTTGAAATAGAGTTATTTCACATGAAACCAGTGTTTGAAACCACCAGAGTTCACTGAAAAGTAGTATTCAACTGTAAAACAGTTGAAAGACAAGTTTATATAGCTTCGCAAGGTCAGAGAAGAGTGTATAAAGTTGATTCTACATGTGGTGAAGTCCCACAAGTAGAAAAGAAGGCCCATTATAGGAAACAGCTAGAAATCAGTAGTCATTCTCAGCTAATTCTAATGAATATCACAGAATAGTGAGAGAGCAAGTGTAAAAGACATCAAAATGTAAGTTTCTAGTCTAGAAAGGATGTTATACACTACAGAAATCCTTGAAATAGAGTTACTTCACAAGAAACAAGTGTTTCAACCCACTGGAATTCACTGAAAAGTAGTATTTAAGTGTAAAACAGTTGAAAGACAAGTTTATGTAGCTTCGCAAGTTCAGAGAAGAGTGTATAAAGTTGCTTCTACATGTGGTGAAGTCCCACAAGTAGAAAAGAAGGCTCATTATAGGACACTGCAAGAAAGCAGTAGTAACTCAGAGCAAATCCTAATGAATATCACAGACTTATGAGAGAACAAGTGGAAAGCACATCAAAATGTAAGTTTCTAGTGTAGAAAGGATGTTGTACACTGTAGAAATCCTTGAAATAGAGTTAGTTCACATGAATCCAGTGTTTGAAACCACCAGAGTTCACTGAAAAGTAGTATTCAACTGTAAAACAGTTGAAAGACAAGTTTATGTAGCTTCGCAAGTTCAGAGAAGAGTGTATAAAGTTGCTTCTACATGTGGTGAAGTCCCACAAGTAGAGGAGAAGGCCCATTATAGGAAACAGCTAGAAATCAGTAATAATTCTGAGCAAATACTAATGAATATCACAGACTTATGAGAGAACAAGTGTAAAAGACATCAAAATGTACGTTTCTAGTCTAGAAAGTAGAAAAGAAGGCTCATTGTAGGACACTGCAAGAAAGCAGTAGTAATTCAGAGCAAATACTAATGAATATCACAGACTTATGAGAGAACAAGTGGAAAGCACATCAAAATGTAAGTTTCTAGTGTAGAAAGGATGTTGTACACTGTAGAAATCCTTGAAATAGAGTTAGTTCACATGAATCCAGTGTTTGAAACCACCAGAATTCACTGATAAGTAGTATTCAACTGTAAAACAGTTGAAAGACAAGTGTATATAGCTTCGCAAGTTCAGAGAAGAGTGTATAAAGTTGTTTCTACATGAGGTGAAGTCTCACAAGTAGAGCAGAAGGCCCATTATAGGACACTACAAGAAATCAGTAGTCATTCAGAGCAAATACTAATGAATATCACAGAATAGTGAGAGAACAAGTGTAAAAGACATCAAAATGTAAGTCTCTAGTCTGGAAAGGATGTTGTACACTGCAGAAATCCTTGAAATAGAGTTAGTTCACATGAAACCAGTGTTTGAAACCACCAGAGTTCACTGAAAAGTAGTATTCAACTGTAAAACAGTTGAAAGACAAGTTTATGTAGCTTCGCAAGTTCAGAGAAGAGTGTATAAAGTTGCTTCTACATGTGGTGAAGTCCCACAAGTAGAGGAGAAGGCCCATTATAGGAAACAGCTAGAAATCAGTAGTAATTCTGAGGAAATAGTAATGAATATCACAGACTTATGAGAGAACAAGTGGAAAAGACATCAAAATGTAAGTTTCTAGTCTAGAAAGGATGTTGCACACTGCAGAAATCGTTGAAATAGATTTAGTTCACATGAAACCAGTGTTTGAAACCACCAGAGTTCACTGAAAAGTAGTATTCAACTGTAAAACAGTTGAAAGACAAGTTTATGTAGATTCGCAAGTTCAGAGAAGAGTATATAAAGTTACTTCTACATGTGGTGAAGTCCCACAAATAGAGGAGAAGGCCCATTATAGGAAACAGCTAGAAATCAGTAGTCATTCAGAGCAAATACTAATGAATATCACAGAATAGTGAGAGAACAAGTGTAAAAGACATCAAAATATAAGTCTCTAGTCTAGACAGTATGTTGTACACTGCAGAAATCCTTGAAATAGAGTTAGTTCACATGAAACCAGTGTTTTATACCACCAGAATTCACTGAAAAGTAGTATTCAACTGTAAAACAGTTGAAAGACAAGTATATATAGATTCGCAAGTTCAGAGAAGAGTGTATAAAGTTGTTTATACATGTGGTGAAGTCCCACAAGTAGAGGAGAAGGCCCATTATAGGAAACAGCTAGAAATCAGTAGTAATTCTGAGGAAATACTAATGAATATCACAGACTTATGAGAGAACAAGTGGAAAAGACATAAAAATGTAAGTTTCTAGTCTAGAAAGGATGTTGTACACTGCAGAAATCCTTGAAATAGAGTTAGTTCACATGAAACCAGTGTTTGAAACCACCAGAGTTCACTGAAAAGTAGTATTAAACTGTAAAACAGTTGAAAGACAAGTTTATGTAGCTTCGCAAGTTCAGAGAAGAGTGTACAAAGTTGCTTCTACATGTGGTGAAGTCCCACAAGTAGAGGAGAAGGCCCATTATAGGAAACAGCTAGAAATCTGTAGTCATTCAGAGCAAATACTAATGAATATCACAGAATAGTGAGAGAACAAGTGTAAAAGACATCAAAATGTAAGTCTCTAGTCTGGAAAGGATGTTGTACACTGCAGAAATCCTTGAAATAGAGTTATTTCACATGAAACCAGTGTTTGAAACCACCAGAGTTCACTGAAAAGTAGTATTCAACTGTAAAACAGTTGAAAGACAAGTTTATATAGCTTCGCAAGTTCAGAGAAGAGTGTATAAAGTTGATTCTACATGTGGTGAAGTCCCACAAGTAGAAAAGAAGGCCCATTATAGGAAACAGCTAGAAATCAGTAGTCATTCTGAGCTAATACTAATGAATATCACAGAATAGTGAGAGAGCAAGTGTAAAAGACATCAAAATGTAAGTTTCTAGTCTAGAAAGGATGTTATACACTACAGAAATCCTTGAAATAGTGTTACTTCACAAGAAACAAGTGTTTCAACCCACTGGAATTCACTGAAAAGTAGTATTTAAGTGTAAAACAGTTGAAAGACAAGTTTATGTAGCTTCGCAAGTTCAGAGAAGAGTGTATAAAGTTGCTTCTACATGTGGTGAAGTCCCACAAGTAGAAAAGAAGGCTCATTTAGGACACTGCAAGAAAGCAGTAGTAATTCAGAGCAAATCCTAATGAATATCACAGACTTATGAGAGAACAAGTGGAAAGCACATCAAAATGTAAGTTTCTAGTGTAGAAAGGATGTTGTACACTGTAGAAATCCTTGAAATAGAGTTAGTTCACATGAATCCAGTGTTTGAAACCACCAGAGTTCACTGAAAAGTAGTATTCAACTGTAAAACAGTTGAAAGACAAGTTTATGTAGCTTCGCAAGTTCAGAGAAGAGTGTATAAAGTTGCTTCTACATGTGGTGAAGTCCCACAAGTAGAGGAGAAGGCCCATTATAGGAAACAGCTAGAAATCAGTAATAATTCTGAGCAAATACTAATGAATATCACAGACTTATGAGAGAACAAGTGTAAAAGACATCAAAATGTACGTTTCTAGTCTAGACAGTAGAAAAGAAGGCTCATTGTAGGACACTGCAAGAAAGCAGTAGTAATTCAGAGCAAATACTAATGAATATCACAGACTTATGAGAGAACAAGTGGAAAGCACATCAAAATGTAAGTTTCTAGTGTAGAAAGGATGTTGTACACTGTAGAAATCCTTGAAATAGAGTTAGTTCACATGAATCCAGTGTTTGAAACCACCAGAATTCACTGATAAGTAGTATTCAAGTGTAAAACAGTTGAAAGACAAGTGTATATAGCTTCGCAAGTTCAGAGAAGAGTGTATAAAGTTGTTTCTACATGAGGTGAAGTCTCACAAGTAGAGCAGAAGGCCCATTATAGGACACTACAAGAAATCAGTAGTCATTCAGAGCAAATACTAATGAATATCACAGAATAGTGAGAGAACAAGTGTAAAAGACATCAAAATGTAAGTCTCTAGTCTAGACAGGATGTTGTACACTGCAGAAATCCTTGAAATAGAGTTAGTTCACATGAAACCAGTGTTTTATACCACCAGAATACACTGAAAAGTAGTATTCAAATGTAAAACAGTTGAAAGACAAGTGTATATAGCTTCTCAAGTTCTGAGAAGAGTGTATAAAGTTGTCTCTACATGTGGTGAAGTCCCACAAGTAGAGGAGAAGGCCCATTATAGGAAACAGCTAGAAATCAGTAGTAATTCTGAGGAAATAGTAATGAATATCACAGACTTATGAGAGAACAAGTGGAAAAGACATCAAAATGTAAGTTTCTAGTCTAGAAAGGATGTTGTACACTGCAGAAATCGTTGAAATAGATTTAGTTCACATGAAACCAGTGTTTGAAACCACCAGAGTTCACTGAAAAGTAGTATTCAACTGTAAAACAGTTGAAAGACAAGTTTCTGTAGATTCGCAAGTTCAGAGAAGAGTGTATAAAGTTGCTTCTACATGTGGTGAAGTCCCACAAGTAGAAAAGAAGGCTCTTTATAGGACACTGCAAGAAAGCAGTAGTAATTCAGAGCAAATCCTAATGAATATCACAGACTTATGAGAGAACAAGTGGAAAGCACATCAAAATGTAAGTTTCTAGTGTAGAAAGGATGTTGTACACTGTAGAAATCCTTGAAATAGAGTTAGTTCACATGAATCCAGTGTTTGAAACCACCAGAATTCACTGATAAGTAGTATTCAACTGTAAAATAGTTGAAAGACAAGTGTATATAGCTTCGCAAGTTCAGAGAAGAGTGTATAAAGTTGTTTCTACATGAGGTGAAGTCTCACAAGTAGAGCAGAAGGCCCATTATAGGACACTACAAGAAATCAGTAGTCATTCAGAGCAAATACTAATGAATATCACAGAATAGTGAGAGAACAAGTGGAAAAGACATCAAAATGTAAGTCTCTAGTCTAGAAAGGATGTTGTATACTGTAGAAATCCTTGAAATAGAGTTAGTTCACATGGAACCAGTGTTTGAAACCACCAGAATTCACTGATAAGAAGTATTCAACTGTAAAACAGTTGAAAGACAAGTATATATAGCTTCGCAAGTTCAGAGAAGAGTGTATAAAGTTGTTTGTACATGTGGTGAAGTCCCACAAGTAGAGGAGAAGGCCCATTATAGGAAACAGCTAGAAATCAGTAGTAATTCTGAGGAAATAGTAATGAATATCACAGACTTATGAGAGAACAAGTGGAAAAGACATCAAAATGTAAGTTTCTAGTCTAGAAAGGATGTTGTACACTGCAGAAATCGTTGAAATAGATTTAGTTCACATGAAACCAGTGTTTGAAACCACCAGAGTTCACTGAAAAGTAGTATTCAACTGTAAAACAGTTGAAAGACAAGTTTATGTAGATTCGCAAGTTCAGAGAAGAGTGTATAAAGTTGCTTCTACATGTGGTGAAGTGCCACAAGTAGAGGAGAAGGCCCATTATAGGAAACAGCTAGAAATCAGTAGTCATTCAGAGCAAATACTAATGAATATCACAGAATAGTGAGAGAACAAGTGTAAAAGACATCAAAATGTAAGTCTGTAGTCTAGACAGGATGTTGTACACTGCAGCAATCCTTGAAATAGAGTTAGTTCACATGAAACCAGTGTTTTATACCAACAGAATACACTGAAAAGTAGTATTCAAATGTAAAACAGTTGAAAGACAAGTTTATGTAGCTTCGCAAGTTCAGAGAAGAGTGTATAAAGTTGCTTCTACATGTGGTGAAGTCCCACAAGTAGAGGAGAAGGCCCATTATAGGAAACAGCTAGAAATCAGTAGTAATTCTGAGCAAATACTAATGAATATCACAGACTTATGAGAGAACAAGTGGAAAAGACATCAAAATATAAGTTTCTAGTCTAGAAAGGATGTTATACACTACAGAAATCCTTGAAATAGAGTTACTTCACCAGAAACAAGTGTTTCAACCCACTAGAATTCACTGAAAAGTAGTATTCAACTGTAAAACAGTTGAAAGACAAGTGTATATAGCTTCACAAGTTCAGAGAAGAGTGTATAAAGTTGTTTCTACATGAGGTGAAGTCTCACAAGTAGAGCAGAAGGCCCATTATAGGACACTACAAGAAATCAGTAGTCATTCAGAGCAAATACTAATGAATATCACAGAATAGTGAGAGAACAAGTGTAAAAGAGATCAAAATGTAAGTCTCTAGTCTGGAAAGGATGTTGTACACTGCAGAAATCCTTGAAATAGAGTTAGTTCACATGAAACCAGTGTTTGAAACCACCAGAGTTCACTGAAAAGTAGTATTCAACAGTAAAACAGTTGAAAGACAAGTTTATGTAGCTTCGCAAGTTCAGAGAAGAGTGTATAAACTTGTTTGAACATGTGGTGAAGTCCCACAAGTAGAGGAGAAGGCCCATTATAGGAAACAGCTAGAAATCAGTAGTAATTCTGAGGAAATACTAATGAATATCACAGACTTATGAGAGAACAAGTGGAAAAGACATCAAAATGTAAGTTTCTAGTCTAGAAAGGATGTTGTCCACTGCAGAAATCCTTGAAATAGAGTTAGTTCACATGAAACCAGTGTTTGAAACCACCAGAGTTCACTGAAAAGTAGTATTCAACTGTAAAACAGTTGAAAGACAAGTTTATGTAGCTTCGCAAGTTCAGAGAAGAGTGTATAAAGTTGCTTCTACATGTGTTGAAGTCCCACAAGTAGAGGAGAAGGCCCATTATAGGAAACAGCTAGAAATCAGTAGTCATTCAGAGCAAATACTAATGAATATCACAGAATAGTGAGAGAACAAGTGTAAAAGACATCAAAATGTAAGTCTCTAGTCTAGACAGTATGTTGTACACTGCAGAAATCCTTGAAATAGAGTTAGTTCACATGAAACCAGTGTTTTATACCACCAGAATACACTGAAAAGTAGTATTCAACTGTAAAACAGTTGAAAGACAAGTGTATATAGCTTCTCAAGTTCAGAGAAGAGTGTATAAAGTTGTTTCTACATGAGGTGAAGTCTCACAAGTAGAGCAGAAGGCCCATTATAGGACACTACAAGAAATCAGTAGTCATTCAGAGCAAATACTAATGAATATCACAGAATAGTGACAGAACAAGTGTAAAAGACATCAAAATGTAAGTCTCTAGTCTAGACAGGATGTTTTACACTGCAGAAATCTTTGAAATAGAGTTAGTTCACATGAAACCAGTGTTTGAAACCACCAGAGTTCACTGAAAAGTAGTATTAAACTGTAAAACAGTTGAAAGACAAGTATATATAGCTTCGGAAGTTCAGAGAAGAGTGTATAAAGTTGTTTGTACATGTGGTGAAGTCCCACAAGTAGAGGAGAAGGCCCATTATAGGAAACAGCTAGAAATCAGTAATAATTCTGAGCAAATACTAATGAATATCACAGACTTATGAGAGAACAAGTGTAAAAGACATCAAAATGTACGTTTCTAGTCTAGAAAGTAGAAAAGAAGGCTCATTGTAGGACACTGCAAGAAAGCAGTAGTAATTCAGAGCAAATACTAATGAATATCACAGACTTATGAGAGAACAAGTGGAAAGCACATCAAAATGTAAGTTTCTAGTGTAGAAAGGATGTTGTACACTGTAGAAATCCTTGAAATAGAGTTAGTTCACATGAATCCAGTGTTTGAAACCACCAGAATTCACTGATAAGTAGTATTCTACTGTAAAACAGTTGAAAGACAAGTGTATATAGCTTCGCAAGTTCAGAGAAGAGTGTATAAAGTTGTTTCTACATGAGGTGAAGTCTCACAAGTAGAGCGGAAGGCCCATTATAGGACACTACAAGAAATCAGTAGTCATTCAGAGCAAATACTAATGAATATCCCAGAATAGTGAGAGAACAAGTGTAAAAGACATCAAAATGTAAGTCTCTAGTCTGGAAAGGATGTTGTACACTGCAGAAATCCTTGAAATAGAGTTAGTTCACATGAAACCAGTGTTTGAAACCACAAGAATACACTGAAAAGTAGTATTCAACTGTAAAACAGTTGAAAGACAAGTTTATGTAGCTTCGCAAGTTCAGAGAAGAGTGTATAAAGTTGCTTCTACATGTGGTGAAGTCCCACAAGTAGAGGAGAAGGCCCATTATAGGAAACAGCTAGAAATCAGTAGTCATTCAGAGCAAATACTAATGAATATCACAGAATAGTGAGAGAACAAGTGTAAAACACATCAAAATGTAAGTCCTTAGTCTAGACAGGATGTTTTACACTGCAGAAATCTTTGAAATAGAGTTAGTTCACATGAAACCAGTGTTTGAAACCACCAGAGTTCACTGAAAAGTAGTATTAACCTGTAAAACAGTTGAAAGACAAGTGTATATAGCTTCGCAAGTTCAGAGAAGAGTGTATAAAGTTGCTTCTACATGTGGTGAAGTTCCAGAAGTAGAGGAGAAGGCCCATTATAGGAAACAGCTAGAAATCAGTAGTCATTCAGAGCAAATACTAATGAATATCACAGACTAGTGAGAGAACAAGTGTAAAAGACATCAAAATGTAAGTCTCTAGTCTAGACAGGATGTTGTACACTGCAGAAATCCTTGAAATAGAGTTAGTTCACATGAAACCAGTGTTTTATACCACCAGAATTCACTGAAAAGTAGTATTCAACTGTAAAACAGTTGAAAGACAAGTGTATATAGCTTCGCAAGTTCAGAGAAGAGTGTATAAAGTTGTTTCTACATGAGGTGAAGTCTCACAAGTAGAGCAGAAGGCCCATTATAGGACACTACAAGAAATCAGTAGTCATTCAGAGCAAATACTAATGAATATCACAGAATAGTGAGAGAACAAGTGTAAAAGACATCAAAATGTAAGTCTCTAGTCTGGAAAGGATGTTGTACACTGCAGAAATCCTTGAAATAGAGTTAGTTCACATGAATCCAGTGTTTGAAACCACCAGAGTTCACTGAAAAGTAGTATTCAACTGTAAAACAGTTGAAAGACAAGTTTATGTAGCTTCGCAAGTTCAGAGAAGAGTGTATAAAGTTGTTTATACATGTGGTGAAGTCCCACAAGTAGAGGAGAAGGCCCATTATAGGAAACAGCTAGAAATCAGTAGCAATTCTGAGCAAATACTAATGAATATCACAGACTTATGAGAGAACAAGTGGAAAAGACATCAAAATGTAAGTTTCTAGTCTAGAAAGGATGTTATACACTACAGAAATCCTTGAAATAGAGTTACTTCACCAGAAACAAGTGTTTCAACCCACTAGAATTTACTGAAAAGTAGTATTCAACTGTAAAACAGTTGAAAGACAAGTTTATATAGCTTCGCAAGTTCAGAGAATAGTGTATAAAGTTGCTTCTACATGTGGTGAAGTCCCACAAGTAGAAAAGAATGCCCATTATAGGAAACCGCTAGAAATCAATAGTCATTCAGAGCAAATACTAATGAATATCACAGAATAGTGAGAGAACAAGTGTAAAAGACATCAAAATGTAAGTCTCTAGTCTAGACAGGATGTTGTACACTGCAGAAATCTTTTAAATAGAGTTAGTTCACTTGAAACCAGTGTTTGAAACCACCAGAGTTCACTGAAAAGTAGTATTCAACTGTAAAACAGTTGAAAGACAAGTTTATGTAGCTTCGCAAGTTCAGAGAAGAGTGTATAAAGTTGCTTCTACATGTGGTGAAGTCCCACAAGTATAAAAGAAGGACCATTATAGTAAACAGCTAGAAATCAGTAGTAATTCTGAGCAAATACTAATGAATATCACAGACTTATGAGAGAACAAGTGGAAAAGACATCAAAATGTAAGTTTCTAGTCTAGAAAGGATGTTATACACTACAGAAATCCTTGAAATAGAGTTACTTCACAAGAAACAAGTGTTTCAACCCAGTGGAATTCACTGAAAAGAATTATTCCAGTGTAAAACAGTTGAAAGACAAGTTTATGTAGCTTCGCAAGTTCAGAGAAGAGTGTATAAAGTTGCTTCTACATGTGGTGAAGTCCCACAAGTAGAAAAGAAGGCTCATTATTGGACACTGCAAGAAAGCAGTAGTAATTCAGAGCAAATACTAATGAATATCACAGACTTATGAGAGAACAAGTGGAAAGCACATCAAAATGTAAGTTTCTAGTGTAGAAAGGATGTTGTACACTGTAGAAATCCTTGAAATCGAGTTAGTTCACCAGAAGCTGAAGAGGTAGTAAGGACCCTCCCTGGATCCCTTCAAAGGAGCACATCCCCAGAAATCTCTGATTTCAGATTGTGGCCCAGAATGGGGAGAACACATGTTCATGTTGGTTTAGGCTAGTCTGTAGTCATTGGAGCAGCAGTCCCAGGAAATAAACCCCTCTTTGCCCCTCCTTTTGGGGCTTTGGCCAGGTTCTGGGAACAGACGGCCCTGTGCCCCAGCAGGGGAGACCCTTTAGACCTGTAATTATAGGGCTCACAGGGAGATTCATCCCTGTGTCTTTGACTAGGCCCTGTCTCCTGCTCCCCCAGGTTCCTCAGCGTGACAGTGCAGTGGCACACCAGAGTAGGGTGCTTGGTGGGAAGTGCAGGCTATATGGCTCAGGGACTCCTCAGTGCCTTGTAGAGCCCCTAGCTGCAAGGTGGTGCAGGGTACTCCCAAGCCCCACCCTTACCTTCCAGGCCTTTTTCCTAATGAGTCCAGCTTGGGCTTCCACTTCCTTGAGCAGCTGGGTTGACATGCCCATATTCTAGATGCAAAAACTGAGTCTCAGAGTAGGGGAGCAAAGGTTCCTACCCCCAGCCCACCTTCCCGTCAACTCCACCCAGCTCACAGGCATCTCCCCCAGCCTCCACCTGGTTGCCATGGTGGAAGAGGAAGAAGAGGAGATTTATGAAAAGAATCCAAAAATACACAGTAGGATTAAAAATGGTGGTGGAGTAAATGGATGCTGCACAGACATGCTCCCAGGAACAAACTGGTATTACAACTAAAATACAGAAAAACTTCCTGAATAACCAACTGAATCCTCACAGGAGAGAACACTACCCAAGTACCAAAAGTGGAGACTGCATAGTGACTGGTAGGAAGGGCGAGGTGCAAAAGGGCTGGCCGGGCACCCACAGACAGCAACTGAAGTCCCGGAGAGATATCTCAGCTGAGGGGGGTGCCACTGAGAACTCTGAGATCTAATCCCCAAGCTGCCCCCTACCCCAGCAGAGAGCACAAAACTGAGGAAGGTATCCACATAACATCTGGCTGTGAAAAGCAGTGGGTGCTGTCTGCCAGGGAGTAACAGCTGAAAATTCAGGCACCCTCTTAAAGAGCCAACACACAAAATTCCCTTTGGAGACACCCACTTTGTGCTCTGGCAGAGGGAAGGTGAAGTGGACTGGAGCTGTGAGAGCAGAATCCAGGACTGGGGATTCAGGGGATAAAGCTCAGAAAGCAGACACCCCAAGTTTCTTCGTGAGTCATTCCCTCATGCAACGGAGGACATCTTTCCCACATAAACATTTACCTTGCCTAGGGGTGGGGGTGGGGGAAGGCAGTTGACACACACTATTGGAAAACACCTTGCCCTGAGACCACTTAAGAGATTAAAAATAACAATTAGCCTCCTGGCAGAAGAAACTGCCCCATCCTGTTGAAAAAAACTCTCCCACACTTAAGGACAATTGCCTGGGGGGCAATTCAAGTCAGAATCCTATTAGTCTGTAGGCAGAGATGGTCTCTGGAGGCTTTGAGTCTTTGCTTGATCTAATTAGGCAGAAACAGCCTTTAACACTGTCCCACACTAAGGATTGAGAGGTGTAGAGGATCTACCTAATACATAGTAACAAATCCAAACACAAATCCAAAATGAGGAGACAAAGAAACAACCCCCTAAAGAATTCTCCAGAAGAAGAGGTAAATGAATCAGAGATAAAAAATTTATCTGAAACAGAGATCATAGTAATATGATCTCAACAGTATGAAAAAAGATATAGTAGTTGTGAAAAAAGAACAGTCTGAGATAAAGAATGACATAATGTTGTAGAAGAGAAAAGAAACCCAAGCAATGCTTAGAGAAATGGAGTTACACAGTTTTATTACGCTGACAGTCTCAGAGGAGTTGCCTCCAAAGTCTGAGCAAACCAATATGGAAGCTCTTCTTTTATCCTCTTTGGTTTCTTTGTCCCCCAAATATGGATGGGACTTCTGGTCCTTTTGTGGGCTTTGCAAAAAGCCCCGTGTGGGGGCCTTGAGCCCATATCTAAGGGCCTGGTCTGGAACCAGCACTGATAACCCCCTCTGGGGGTTGTGTATTGTTCATGGTTTATGGCCTCTATAAAATGTGAGCATTTAGGTAGCGGGTCTTGCAAGACCAGATTTTGGGGAAAGGGGTAGTGACTTAATTATAGGTTATCAAGAATGTACATTAGGTTACTGGCACAGATTCAGATTTCTAGTATCCCCAAACATAAGGGTTACTTTGGAATTAGCCTTTAGCCTTTGAAATAACACAAATAAAGAACACATTGGAAGGAATACACAGCAGATTAGGGGAAGCTGAGGATTGAATCAGTGAATTAGAAGACAGTTGAAAATGTCACTCAATCAGAGAACCAAAAAGAAAAAAAAAACAATTAAAAAACAGGAGGACAGTTTAAGGGAACTGTAGGACAATATGAAATGTAACAATATTAGAATAGCAAGTGTGACAGAAGAGTCAGAAAGGGAGAAAAGCATATAGAGAAGATGTTTGAAGAAATAATGGCAGAAAACTTCCCTAACTTGGTAAAGGAAAAAGTCACACAAGTCCAGGAGGCACAGAGAACCCCAAACAAGAAGAACCTAAACAGGCCCACACCCAGACTCATCATAATTAAAATTCCAAAAATTAAAGATAAGGAGAGAATCTTAAAGGCAGAAAGAGAAAAAAGCAACAACAAACCTGTTATCTATAAAGGAGTTCCCATAAGGCTGACACCAGATTTCTCATCAAAAACTCTACAGACCATAAGGGAATGGCATGAAGTACTCAAGGTAATGGAAAGCAAGGATCTAAGACCAAGATTATTAAATTCAGCAAGGCTTTCATTAAAAATAGACAGTCAAATAATGAGCTTTCCAGACAAAAAGAAAGGCTAAGGAGTACATCACCACCAAGCCAGCATTAAAAGAAATGCTAAAGTGTTTGCTGTAATGAGAAGAAGAAACAGAGAGAGAAACCTAGCCATACAGAATTAAAATGGCAAGAAATAAGTACCTATCAATAACAACCCTAAATGTAAATGGATAAATGCTCCAATAAAAAGGTGTAGGGAAGCTGACTGGATACAAAAACATGACCCAACTATATTCTGTCTACAAGAGGCCCACCTCAAAACAAAAAAAAAACACACACAGGATGAGAGTGAAGGGATGGAAAAAATTTTTCCATGCAAACAGAAAAGAAAAAAAGCTGGAGTAGCAATAATTATATCTGACAAAATAGACTTTAAAATGAAGACCATCACAAGAGACAACAACGGTAACATTACATAATACTAAAAGGATCAATCCAACAAGAGGATATAACCTTGGTAAACACATATGCACCCAATATAGGAGCATATATCCTCTCTAATAAAATGGTAATATGCAAATTAACCATCACTCCGCTACATAAGCCACGCCCACCAGCCAAGCCACGCCCACCAGCCAATCAGGGCGAGCATGCAAATTAACCCCAAGCCAAGATGGCTACAGCCACAGAGAGAAGGTTTCCCAGGTAACAGAGGAAGCCAAGCTTTCCATAGCCGTTGCAGGCCTAAGCCTCCACTCAAGCACAAAGTTTCAATTATAGAAGGTAAACAAATTCAAACAAATGGCAGCAGAATGGAGCTTGAGAGAGCAGGCCAGGGTTGCCGGCGGCAACAGGGGAAGCAAAGCTTTCTGCACGCCCTGGCCGGGCCCACCCGCTTAAGGCTACAAAGTTTCAATTGTAGAAGGTGAATTAACTGCCACAGAAATGGCTGCCGCCCCAGGCTACAAAGTTTCAATTGTAGAAGGAAAATAAATTCCAGATACCAGGGCCTCCCCTTGGGTTGCCAGGGGGCGTGGCCGGCCTGCAAACCACCACAGACCCCTCGCTCAGGCCGCCCCATGCCTCAATGGAACCCCCACCCTTATCTGTGACACCCTTCAGGGCAAACCAGCTGGCCCCCACCCGTGCACCAGGCCTCTATCCTATCTAATAAAAGAGTAAGATACAGATTGATCATCACTGCAACACACAATATACTGCCTCCATGTGGTCAAAGATCCTGCCCCCATGTGGACACAAGATGGCCACTACAAGATGGCCAGCAGGAGAGGGCAGTTGTGAGGCACCCGGCCTGCAAGGGAGGGCAGTTGAGAGGGACCAGGCTTGCAAGGGAGGGCAGTTGGAGGTGATCAACCCTGCAGGAGAGGGCAGTTAGGGGTGACCAGGCTGGCAGAGGAGGAAAGTTGGGGGCAAACAGGCTGGCAGGGGAGCAGTTAAGCATCAACCAGGCTGGCAGCGGAGTGGTTAGGGGGTGATCAGGCTGGCAGGCAGAAGCGGTTAGGGGCAATCAGGAAGGCAGGCAGGCAAGCAGTTGGGAGCCAGCAGTCCTGGATTGTGAGAGGGATGTCCGACCGCCCGTTTAGGCCCGATCCTGGTGGGCAGTCGGATCCCTAAACGGGTGTGCGGAAAGCTTTGCTTCCCCTGTTGCCGCCGGCAACCCTGGCCTGCTCTCTCAAGCTCCATTCTGCCGCCATTTGTTTGAATTTGTTTACCTTCTATAATTGAAACTTTGTGCTTGAGTGGAGGCTTAGGCCTGCAACAGCTATGGAAAGCTTGGTTTTCTCTGTTACCTGGGAAACCTTGCTCTCTGTGGCTGTAGCCATTTTAGATGGGGGTTAATTTGCATACTCGCCCTGATTGGCTGGTGGGCGTGGCTTTGGCTGGTGGGCATAGCTTATGTAGTGGAGTGATGGTTAATTTGCATATTACCATTTTATTAGAGAGGATATGAAACTTCCAGAGGACTTTAACAGAGAGCAGAGTGATCAACAACAATTCAGTCATATATGGGGACTTTAACATCCCTCTGACTTCACTGGATAGATCTTCCAGACAAAAACTTAACAAGAAAGCAGAAATTCTAAAGGACACACTGGATCAAATGGATTTAATTGACATTAATAGAACATTTTACCCCAAAGCAACAAAATATACATTCTTCTCAAGGGCACATGGATCATTTACAAAGATAGACCACATGTTAGGACACAAAACAAATATCTACAAGTTCAAGAAGATTGAAATTATATCACCCATCTTCTCAGATCTCAGTGGAATAAAATTAGAAATCAACTACAGTTAAAATACCCCAAAACATTCAAACATATGGAGGCTAAATAGTATTATTAAACAATGAATGGGTTACCAATGAGATCAAGAGAAAAATAAAAAAACTTCCTGGAAACAAATACAAATGAACACACAACAACCCAAAATATTTGGGACACAGCAAAAGCAGTCCTGAGAGGGAAGTTCATAGCACTACAGGTATACCTCAAAAAAAAAACAAAAAAAAAAAAACAAGAAAAATCAGCAATAAACTATTCAACACTACAACTTAAAGAACTAGCAAGAGAACAACAAGAATAGCCCAGAGTAAGTAAAAGGAAGGAAATAATAGATTAGAGCAGAGCCGAAACCGGTTTGGCTCGGTGGATAGAGTGTCGATCTGCAGACTGAAAGGTCCCAGGTTCGATTCCGGTCAAGGGCATGTACATTGGTTGCGGGCACATCCCCAGTAGGGGGGTGTGCAGGAGGCAGCTGGTCGATGTTTCTTTCTCATCGATGTTTCTAGCTCTCTATCCCTCTCCCTTTCTCTCTGCAAAAAATCAATAAAATATATTTTAAAAAAAAGATTAGAGCAGAAATAAATAAAATAGAGACTAAAAAATATACAAAAAAATCAATGAAACCAAGAGCTGGTTCTTTGAAAGGATAAACAAAATTGATAACCATTAGCCAGACTCATCAAGAAACAACCAGAGAGAACACAAATATATAAAATCAGAAACAAAAGTGGAGAAGAAACTACTGATACCATGGAAATACAACGAATTGTAAGAAAATACTATGAAGAACTCTATGCCAACAAGCTGGACAATGTGGATGAAATGGACAAATTCCGAGAAAAAAATACAATCTCCCAAAACTGAATCAGGAAGAATTAAAAAAACCTGAATAGGCCAATAACTACTGATGAAATAGAAGCAATAATCACAAAACTCCAACCAAACAAAAGCCCAGGTCTGGACAGCTTCACAGGGGAGTTTTAGCAAACATTCAAAGAACTATCACCTATACTCCTCAAAATATTTCAGAAAATTCAAGAGGAAAGAACACTTCCAAAATCTTTTTACTAGTCCAGCATTATCCTAATTCCAAAACCAGATAAAAACACTACAAAGAAAGAGAATTATAGGCCAATAACCCTGATGAACATAGATGCTAAAATCCTCAACAAAATATTAGCAAATCGCATCCAGCAGCATATTAAAAAGATCATACACCATGATCAAGTGGCATTTATTCTGGGACAATATTCACAAATCAATAAACATGATACAGCACATAAACAAATTGAAAGACAAAAATCACATGATCATATCAATAGATGCAGAAAAAGCATTCAACAAAATCCAACATCCATTTTTGATAAAAACTCTCAACAAAGTGTGGAGTAGGGGGAGCAAATCTCTACATGATAAAGGCCATATATGTAAAACCTACACTTAACATCATACTCAATGGGCAACAACTAAAACCATTTCCCCTAAGAACAGGGATGCCCACTTTCACCACTCCTGTTCAACATAGAACTGGAAGTGCTATCCATAGCAATCAGACAAGAAGAAGAAATAAAAAGCATCCAAATTGGAAAAGAAATAAAACTGTCATTATTCACAAATGACATGACATTGTACATAGAAAATACCAAAGACTCCATAAAAAAACTACTAGACTCAATAAATGAATTCAGCAATGTAGCGGGATACAAAATTAACACACAGAAATCTATGGCTTTTTTATACACCAGTAAAGAACTCACAGGAAGAGCAACAAAAAAAAGCAATCCCATTTACCATTGCACCCAAAAAAAATAAAAAATTAAGATACCTAGGAATAAACTTAACTAAGGAGGTAAATGACCTGTACTTAGAAAACTATGGGACCTAGAAAAAAGAGATAGAGGAAGACATAAACAAATGGAAGAATATACCATGTTCATGGATTGGTAGAATCAACATCATTAAAATGTCCATACTACCTAAAGCAATCTATAGATTCAATGTAATTCCCATTAAGATACCAATGAAATATTTCACAAACCTAGAACAAACTCTCCAAAAATTCATATGGAATTAAAAAAAAAACACCTCGAAGAGCTGCAGCAATCCTGAGAAAGAACAAAGTAGGAGGGATCACAATACCAGATATCAAGTTATATTATAAGTAGAGGCCCGGTGCATGGATTAGTGCACTCATGGGGTCTCTTGGCCTGGCCTGCACCCTCTCATAATCTGGGACCCCTCCAGGGAAGTTTGACTGTGTTTTTGGCCTGATCCCTGCCACCCAGGCCAAGGTACCCGATGGGTGCAAGTGCACCAGGCCTCTAGTATGCATATAAGATCTTTAGTTAATCTCTTCCCACCCTCCCTTCTCCCCACTTCCCTCTGAGATTCATCAGTCTGTTCCATGTTTCCATGCCTATGCATTGAGCATCTGCCCCCTGGTGGTCAGTGTGCATCATAGCTACTGGTCAAATGGTCGCTTAGGCTTTTACATATATAGAAGCCACTGTTCTCAAACATATTAATGTTCATTGCATGTAATATTATTATATATTTTTTCTTGAACTATTAATGTTTTTTGTATGTAAATACCTAATTATTTTGTATCAACAATTGGGTAATAGATTTATTTTGTGTATTGTAAAAATATAAAAAGAAAAGAAAATCCAATTAAAAATATACACACCAGTTGGTTCCTCCTTCCTCACTCACTCTCTCCAGCTTCAAAGCCTCCTTTTGTACAGGTAGACGAGGGGCCTCTTCCTGGCCCAGCAGCAGGAGCAAAGGAGGTCAAGGAGGCAGAGGGTTCAGGTAGTGGGTTCTGGGACCCCAACTTCACCCCGAAGATTTTCTTTTCTTTTTTTTTATTAGCTATTTTTATTTTTTTTTCCTTGATGATTTTTTTAAAAATTTCTTTATTGATTAAGGTATCACATATTTGTCCTCATCCCCCCATTTTCATCCCAAACCCCTCCCCACACATGCCCCCACCTCCCTGTTGTCCATGACCACTGGTTAGGCTTATATGCATGCATACAAGTCCTTTGGTTGATCTCTCACCCTTTTCCCCACCCTCCCCTACCTTCCCTCTGAGGTTTGACAGTCTGATCGATGCTTCCGTCTCTGGGTCTGTTTTTGTTCATCAGTTTATGTTGTTCATTATTTCCCCTAGATGAGTGAGGTCATGTGATACAAGAAATACACTTATAAGAACCGAAAATGAGACAAGCAATAATGGTTATGCTGAAAGGCAAATGAATCAATCTGTAGTGAGTTTCTTTCTGGGCCAACTGTTCTTTTGAGTCCCAATTTCAATGTCAAACAGTTCCTTATGTGTACATATCAGCAATTATATTTCAGTTCTGGATGGTGGGCAAATGGTGGTAATGCAGGTCCGACCCTCTCTGGTTTGGTCCTGGGCAACCTGCAGCGATGCACAGCTGCTGACTGCTAGTATGGCAAGGCGTCATCACCATCTTCCATCTCTGTACTGTTTCTCTTCTGTCTTCATGGCTGGAGCACTCCTGTCAATTCCTCTCTGTTGCAGGAATCCACATGGTCTTGAAGTTGTTTTCTGAAAATATACAAACATATTCTCGACCAAAAGTTAATAAAGGAATCTTTTCTATAAATTTGACTTGAGATCGTTTTTCATTTTTTGCCCAAATGATTTTCCTTTGGCTTGTTTTGACACCATGTGTGTTTTTCATGGGTGTCTTGTGCTGCCGAGCGGTGCATCTTTGGAGGTGGAAGTCCCAGGGTCCGTGGGTCTGTAGCTGGGGTAGCAGGATATTGGCTGGAGTGGCTGCTGGGTCACGGGGCAGTTCCAAGGCCTGTCTTGGTGGTGGTGTTGATGAGTTCCTAAAAAAGGCCATTCTCCCCTTCAAGATGGCGTAGGCTCCGTGCTGGAGTCCAGCAGTTCGGGGAGTGCCTTCAGCAGTGGTAGCCTCTCCTTGTCAAGGAGAACCTGTCTGCCAGCCCCTGCTGCTCCTGCGAGATTTAACTTTCCCTCACTCACTCACACACTCCCCACGCACAACCACACACTCTCCTTTCATACCCTCACTCACTCACTTCCTCTGCCTCACCTCTGTCCTGCCAGCTGCCATCTTTCCTCCTTCTATCCAATATTCCAGAAGATTTTCTAGACCTGGAATCCATCACACTTCTGAGAAGGCTAACCCCTATTTTGTAAAACTACTGTTTGGAATTCTCTGCTGTTGTTTTAGATGGACTCTTATTCTAAAAAAATAACTTTGCTTTCTAGCCTGCTTTAGCCTGCTTGAATAATGAGGAAGATAAACTTAGCTGTCTGACCTTGTAGACCAGAGACTAGATATGCCCATAATTTCAATACCATGCCAGGTGCATTTTTTAATTGGATGGAACTGTGTTGTTTTTAAGGCCCGCAGCGAGATAACCACTAAGTGCATGTAGGGCTGGCTCTCTAATAAAAAGGGAAGTTCTGCTTGTAGCCTTGCTTAGAATTTGAGTTAATTTTCTCTAAGCCCACCGCAGTGAATAAAGTGTGACTCCAAACTCTCCGGCATTGCTTGATTATTCCGGTTCTCTGTAACATTATTTGGTGCATTGCCCGGAAAAACCAACCCATGCTTGGCTTTTTAGCCTCTGGTGAATGGACCAGGTTTGGGGCCCGGAGGCATTGGACAGGCCTCCGGGAGGTGCCACTCTGCTGAATTAGCAGAATTAAACCAGGGGACTCTGGGCGCTCCCGGACCTCAGCCCAGGACCCGGCCAGCATATGGAGAGAGCGGACAGACACTTCTGGACCTGTTGACAGAATCAGTAAGGTAGGGGCCCGGTCAGTACAGCCCACACCAAGTTAGTGGAAGGGGAAGCTTGATCACCTCCCCAGAAGCCATACGGCTTCCTCGGGCAAATTAATCAGGAATCAGGAATTGGGTGGATTGTTGTTTAAACTCTGAGTGAATGTCTGGTGAAAGTGTGTGAGTGTGGAGGGAGAGGGCCTGCCCTCTCCTCTCCTTTGTGTGGCTCCACGACTTCAGTTACGGAGTCCGAGTGGGCCCCAAACTGCGGTTCTGGGATTCGTCATATGGCATAACAGCGACTCACCCCCAAGTGGAGGTGACCAGGCCCGTGATTTATACAGGTGCACCTTAGCTAAGATGAATCTAAGCTCCCACGGGCCGCAGCCAGGCGGGCATCTGAGTGAGGATCTGTAAAAACAGGTCACCCCCTCCCTTGTCTGTCTCTAGCCACCTATCATCATGGGGTCGGGACAGAGTAAATCTACTGTTCTCAATTGCATGTTGAAAAAATTTTAAAAAGGGATTTGATGGAGATTATGGAATTAAAATGAATTCTGAATCACTGAGGAAATTCTGTGAAGTAGAATGGCCAGCCTTCAGGGTTGGCTGGCCCTCGGAAGGCTCTTTAGATGAAGGGCGGTCTGGAATCTAGTCACAGGAGATCCTGGACATCCAGATCAGTTTCCCTACATAGACAGCTGGTTAGAAATTGCTCAAACCTTGCCGCCTTGGGTCCAGTTCTGCGTGTGTAAGAAGGGACAGAGTAAGGTTTTAGTAGCAGGAGTGAAGAGGCAGGCAGGGCAGGAGCAGGCTAAGGAGAGGCAGGCAGGGCAGGAGCAGACTAAGGAAAAGCAGGCAGGAAAGGAGAAGCAGGTCCCTCAGAAGGAAGCTCAACCCTCTATTCTATAGGACCCCCCCCTCCTCCCGAGGAAGTCCCATCAGTTTTACCACCTCCATATGAGCCACAGGCAGCACCAATTGACCCCCCCCCCCGGCCCCCAGCTAGCCTGTAAGGTCTGGAAAGTCTGGAAACACCGCCTCCCTCCATCTCCCCTCCACTAGGCTCTCCAAAGCAGTTTGGGCGGTGCTTGCATTTAGGCGATCAAGGGCCCAAACAACAGCTGGAACATCAGATGCCTCTCAGGGAGATTCGGGGTGCCCAAGTGCTTGGTAAAGATGGGACCTTACAGGAAGGAAGGCCGGTCTATTATTATCAGCCCTTTACCACAAGTTACATTCTGAATTGGAAGCAACACACCCCAGCTTATTCTGAAAAACCTCAGGCCATGGTTCTCCTAGAAATGATCTTCCAGACCCAGAAGCCCACCTGGGTGGACTGCAAACAGCTCCTTTTTGAATTCTTTAATACTGAGGAGTGCACGAGAGTAATGACAGAGGCTCGGAAGTGGCACCAGACCCAGGCCCCAGCAGGAATATTAGATACAGACAGATGGGCAAGGGGGGCCTTCCCAGATGAGGAACCTAATTGGCCCCCAAACTCAGAAGATGGAAAGACCAGGCTAGAAAGATATCGGCTGGCTTTCCTCCAGGGGGTCAGGGCATGAGCCAAGAAGCCCACCAACGTGGCTAAAATCTCTGAGGTTTTCCAGAAGCCCGATGAAAGTTCAGCAGCTTTCTATAAGAGACTATGAGGCATACCGGATCTACACTCTGTTTAACCCTGAGGCCCCGGACACTCAAACCATGGTAAATGCTGCTTTTGTAGGCCAAGCCCAGCCTGATATCAGGAGAAAAGTACAGAAGCTGAAAGGGTTTGCAGGAAAAAATGCTAGTGAACTGCTAGAGATAGCCAACAAGGTTTTCATCAACTGAGACAAGGCAGCAAAAAAGGAGGAAGAAAAGAGAATACAAAGAAGGTCCAATGTGATAGCAGCGGCTTTCAGAGGTTCGGGCCCCCAGACAGCTCAAAAAGGGAAGCAAGAAGACAGATCAGGAGGGAAAGGAAGAGCAAGCCTGAGACGGGACCAGTGTGCCTATTGTAAGGCAACAGGGCACTGGAAGAATGAATGTCCCAAACAGCAGAGCAAGAAAATAGGGTCCCCTTTTCCACCCAGTCACTATCAATCAGAACCACCTGAAGCAGACCTTATTGGGTTGGCAGCAGCTGACTCTGACTAGGATAGACCGGGCTCTTTTCAGCTGGGCCCCCACGAGCCCATGGTCAGAATGAAAATTGGTGGCCAGACTGTGGACTTTATGGTTGATATGGGAGCGGAGCACTCAGTAGTCACACAGAAAGTAGCACCTCTCTCAGGAAAGGAAGTCAACATTATTGGAGCTACTGGGGACCAGACCCGATGACCATTCTTCCGGCCTTGCCCATGCCAACTTGGCGGCCACTGAGTAATTCATGAATTCCTGTACTTGCCAGACTGTCCAGTACCTCTGATGGGTAGAGACCTTTTAGCCAAAATGGGGGCATAAATCACTTTTGCTCCAAATGGCTCAGCACAGCATCGCCTAAGTGAGGAGACTTCTCCAATGATCCTGTCTTTAGCAGTGCCCCTGGGAGGAAGAATGGAGACTTTATGCCCCTCAGTCAAAGGCCTCACCTTTAGAGCCTGAATTAGAGGAAGAATTCCCACTGGTCTGGGCAGAAGGAAATACCCCTGGCCTGGCCAAAGACCATGCCCCGATACTAATTGACTTAAATCCTAGGGCACAGCCTGTCAAAATCAGCCAATATTCAATTCCATGGGAGGCACGCCTAGGAATTCAGGTCCACTTGGACTGGTTACTTCAGTGGGGACTCCTTAAAAGATGCCAGTCACCATAGAATACTCCCCTCTTGCCTGTCAAAAAGTCTGGGACTAATGACTACCGCAGGAACAGGATTTATGGGCTGTTAATGAGGTTGTTCAAAGAAGCAGATAAGCTCCTAAAGAATCTGGACTTAGTATTGTTCACAGATGGCAGTAGCTTCTTAGATGAAGGAAAAAGTTGAGAGCCTGGTATGCAGTGGTATCAGACTTTGAGACAATTGAAGCACAGGCCTTGCCTGAAGGATAGTCAGTGCAGAGGGGAGAACTTTGGGCCCTTGTCAGAGTCTTAGAACTCAGTAAGGATAAGCGTGCCAACATCTACACTGATTCACGCTATGCTTTCGCTACCCTGCATATTCATGGGGCTATATACAAGGAAAGGGGGCTTCTGATGGGTGGAGGAAAAGGAATCAAAAATCAAAATGAGATTTTAAAGTTACTAGAAGCAGTTTGGGAGCCTAAAGAAATAGCTGTCATTCATTGCAAACGTCACCAGAAAGGGAAAGACTCAAGTGTCAGAAGGAAACCAGCATGCTGACGCCACAGCAAAGCAGGCTGCCAAAGAACCAGCAGCACCGGCACGGATCATGTTGGCCCCCGAGTTACCTGAACCTCCAAAGTACACACCGCAGGAGGAGGAATGGGCTCAGCAAGAAGGTGGCAAAAGCACAAAAGAAGGTTGGTGGATACTCCCAGATCATAGGGTCTATGTCCCAGAACAGTTAGCCCATAAGGTAGGCATGAAATTACTCATTTAGGAAAGACTGCTCTAGAAGCTTTGTTAGGCAGATACTACCTAATTGCCCGTCTTCCTTCCTTGTGTGCCTCAGTTTCTCAGCGTTGCCTCCTCTTTGCACAGAACAATGCCAAACAGGGTTCTATGGGACCGATAGGAGTTCAGCGCTGCGGGCAAACTACCTTTGAGGACTTAGAAGCAGACTTTACAGAAGTAGGGCCTAGCAGAGGAAATAAATACCTACTAGTCTTTGTTTGCACTTTTTCAGGCTGGGTCAAGGCATATCCTACTCGCACAGAAAAGGCGAGGGAAGTCATTAAGGCATTGCTGAAGGATATAATTCCACGGTATGGAATGCCTTTGACCATAGGGTCCGATAATGGCCCAGCCTTTGTAGCAGAGATAGTATAACAGGTAGCTAAGGCTTTATGAATTAGATGGGACCTACATACAGCTTACAGGCCTCAGAGTTCAGGAAAAGTAGAGAAAAGTACTAAGCGTACTGCTTCTTGCTCCACCCACTAATCATGAACCGGACTCTAAAGCAGGCTATGGCTAAGCTATGCCAAGACAACCTTATCCTTGCCTCTTGTACTCCTGTAGGTACAAGGTTTCTCTCCCTTTGAAATTCTATATGGTAGACACCCTCCCTTAATTCGGCCAAAGGGAGATTTGGGGGAAACAGGAAACTTAGAAATCCAGAAGCAACTACAAGGACTTGGAAAAACTGTCTTTGAGGTCCACAGATGGGTTATTGACTGACTACCTATCTCTCTAGGAACAGCTGTACATCCTTATAAACCTGGAGACCAGGTTTGGGTAAAAGACTGGAAAAAAGAGCCCCTTAAGCCAATTTGGAAGGGACCATATCCAGTCATACTAACCACTCCCACAGCTCTCAAGGTTGCAGGACTGAACAACTGGATTCACCACTCTTGGGTGAAAGCAGCCCACCAGCCGAGTGATGCCCAGCCTGAGTGGAAGGTAACCTCTGACCAGAAACACCCCCTGCAGATCACCCTCAAGAAGACAATGGACCTGGCTGATCAACCTGCTCCAAGGAATTCAGAAATGCCCTGATGAATTCTTCCTTACACTAATCTTTCTTTCTCATCTTCTCTTAAATGCAAAATGCTCTGTTATTTCTGGATAATCATTGTTTTTATATTTCTAATAATTCTCATTTTGTCTTTTTATGAGTGCTGTCTTTTTATGAGGCTAGTTCCAGGAGGAGAACTCTTGTGCCCATGCTGGGACACAGAAGCACTGCTTCCTACACAGCAAAGAAACAAGATGAAGCTGAGGCTAATTCTTTTACTGTTACTGAACTCTTTTAATCTCAACCACATTCAGGTCTACACTCTGCCTCTTGAGAGCTTCCTGAGTCCTCACTATCTCTACCGAACACTTAATCTCACCCTCTCCCTCTTAAAAGAGCAGTCCAGGTAATTCCTCTCCTTATAACACTTGTCATTTCAACAGGGGTTAGTACTGGAATAGGGGGACTGGCAACTTTCCTCTCCTACTATCAGAGCCTATCCAAAGACCTTGCTGACAGTTTAGAAGAAATAGCTCAAAGTATTGTCGCAGTACAGGATCAGATTGACTCACTGGCAGCTGTTAGTCTCCAGAATCAAAGAGGACTAGACCTTCTCACAGCAGAGAAAGGGGGGCTGTGCCTGTTCCTTGAGAAGAGTGCTGTTTTTATGCTAACCAATCTGGTATTGTAAGAGATGGGGCCAAGAAACTAGCTGATCCAGCTTCAAAAATAAGACAGGAGTTATCCCAGAGCTGGGCTACATGGGAGGTGGGGGCAGGGGGGGGGGTAAGGTTCCTTCCATTGACATGTTAATGCTACTTATAGCCATAACCCTAGGACCATGTCTTCTAAATCTGGTAACTCGCGTTATCTCATCCTGTCTAGATGCCTTTAACATTCAAATGGTCCTACAAGCCAGAAGAATTCCCTACAAACCTCTCCAAGAGGAAGAAACGGGATGTTAACCCCTTGGATGTCGCCCCTTTTCAGCAGGAAGTAGTAAAAGATTTTCGTCACCCCTGTTCACCGTAACATCCCATGGTATTATAATAATGTAACCCCTCTAATGTATGAAATAATTATTGTGTGAAATATTTGCTGTATGGAAACCCCCAATACTCTGTAACTTCCAAAATTAATGAACACTCCACTATCTTGATGTAAAAGCTCTGAGCTCTTAAAGTGTAAACGCCCTGATTCCAGCATAAGGCACACCATCTGGCCCACACCGATAAGGACACTGAAGTTGTTTACTTCGGTCTGTATAACCCTGAGACCATCTTCAGTTGAAGTTTCCTGCCCGATAAGAGGAGGACTCCACGTCGCTCTGAGAGACAAGCCCCTGATTGCTCTGCTGTGTGAGCCTGAACCAACTGTGACCACCGGCCTGTCTCTGTTTTTGTTGTCTGTCCTTCAGTGTGCATCGCCGGGTGGCCTTTGCTGGAGCCTAGGACCCACTAGGAATAGGTAAATAAACCCTGTGTGATTGCATACTCATTCTGTCTTGTGTGTCATGTGTTCCGGTTTGGCTCAGCTGTCTAGACATTGAAGTACCAGGGGATAGGCCGTTATTGCTGACTCCTGGTCACCTGCGTTTGTCCCACTAAGCTAGACAGATAATCAATTAATTGGGGCATAATTGGGACACGTGGTTATTGTACCACAAGGCTGAAAAGCTTGTGGGACAAGGTGGAGGGGAATGAGAAGGCTAACCCCTATTTTGTAAAACTACTGTTTGGAATTCTCTGCTGTTGTTTTAGATGGGCTCTTATTCTAAAAAAATAACTTTGCTTTCTAGCCTGCTTTAGCCTGCTTGAATAATGAGGAAGATAAACTTAGCTGTCTGACCTTGTAGGCCAGAGACTAGATATGCCCATAATTTCAATACCATGCCAGGTGCATTTTTAATTGGATAGAACTGTGTTGTTTTCAAGGCCCGCAGCGAGATAACCACTAAGTGCATGTAGGGCTGGCTCTCTAATAAAAAGGGAAGTTCTGCTTGTAGCCTTGCTTAGAATTTGAGTTAATTTTCTCTAAGCCCACCTCAGTGCATAAAGTGTGACTCCAAACTCTCCGGCATTGTTTGATTATTCCGGTTCTCTGTAACACTTCCACAGTTCCTAGACCAGGCAGGCTGTTTCCTCCCTCCCTTCCTTTGTACATGCAGTTCCCTCCACCTTGAATGCCCTTCCTCATCCTTCATGTCCCAGCTTGGCTTCAATTTTACTGGAGATCCTTCCTTGAGTCCCTCGGGACTCCCCCTGTATCCTGCACCCACCTCAGTCACAGCTGTTTTCTGGATGACACTCTTATGGGTTGTTGAGGTCTTGGGGATGCTAGCTTTGCCTTTGTGCCCCAGCCCCTGGCACAGACAGGTAAATATGGAAGGAAGGAAAGGAGGGAGGGAGGAAAGGGAGCAAAGAAACACCTCTCATAGGATTGGAGCAGATCAGAACTGTGAGCACTTGACACAGGGCTGGACATGGAGCAAAGCCCACTCCCTTTCTGTCCCCTCCATTTGGCCTGGGCTCCAGCACCTTCTGCCTCACCTGATTTGGAGCCAGCTCAGGGGACATCTCTATACCCACAGGCCTGGGTCTGTTGCCCATTTGGATACAAGGTAATGACACCAGGAGGCAGACAGGCATTTGACTTCATAAGGAGCTGGTGTGTTATGGAGGTAAGCCTCCATTCTTGGAAATCTTGAAATCTCCTGAAATCCTGGACTGAGCAAACTTGCAAGGGCCTGAGGGATGACCTTGAGCAGGGGGTTTCAAACTGAATACTTTCTGTAAACAAAGCCTTACCTGAGGCCATTACATAACACAGATGGAAACTAAGCTGCTTGGGGTAAAGTGGTGGGTCTTAAAGGCTACTGGGAGAGGGGACTAGAGTCCTCTTTCCCCTGGGTCCTGGGGAGGGGAGGCGGGGGGTGTTGGGGTTGGTCCTGGTGATGGGATGGGGCAGCCAGAAGAGAGGGAGAGCCCTGGGGAGAGTCCAGTGGCTGACATTTACTAACTGGTACAGAAGGGCTTCAGTATTTTCAGAACTGCGTGTTCATGCCTGTGTGGCTGGGCCAATGAACTCATCTTTCACAGCAAGAAGTGTGTATACACAAAAATGAAAATATGTCCTTGGAGAAAATCATAATGACTTCAACCTTTAATGTTCTCACAATTTCTTTTTTTATTCTTGAAGGGAAAATTTAGGGGAAGTGTCTGTTATCTCGAGGAAATATTTATATGAATTCAGCAATTTCATCAACTCTTTCTTTTTCTTTTGTGAAATTCAAGTAAAATTAAAATCGAATCTGAAATGTGATTGTTATGGTTTTATAAAAGTATCTCTACCCATCTGTTTATTACCCATGTTTCTCTTGTTGGTGGGACTGGGGTTGTGTTTTTACTTCCATCTTTGGGATGTTTGACTGAATTCTTTATAATGAACAGATGCCAGTTTTTATTTTAGTGTGATTTTTTAATTAAAAGTAAATACAGGAAGAATACATAGAAATGACCTATTCATTCAACAAATATTTATTGAACAACTTGATGCCAGGTTGCCATGTTTACTAAAAACTGTAGGTTTTTGGTTACCACACCTTGTAAATCTTTTCTCCTAGTTGTTTCTGCAATTATCATATGCTGCCACTAGACACAGCAGTATTTTGGGAGGTGTTTTTTTTTTCTTTCTTTTTTTCTTTTTTTTTTGCCCAGGTTTCAGACAAGACTTGGGATTCCAGATTTGTAAGTTCTCATTGACAACTTTTTTGTTTTGTTGTTAATTATGTCTATTGTATATACGTTTTAAATCCCACAAGATAATATTTAAAACTGTAAATATTTATTTAGTTTTATCTACCTTTTACTCTGGCACTCTATTCTTACTTTATTGACTCCCTTCATCTGGGATTGTTTTCCCTCTGCCTGATGTACTTTTAATGTTTATTTTGAGTGTGAGTGAGCTGGTGAGAAACCCTGACACCGCTTAGTGATCCAAGAACATCTTTATTTACTGTTCCCTTCTGAAGGGTCTTCTAAGCGTACTGCTTCTTGCTCCATTTAACATAACTGTGTCTTTTCTGCTGGCCACTTTTAAAATCTTCTCTTTAACTTCATTTTTCACCAGTTTTGCAGAAAGTGGTCAAGGGTTCTTAGAGCTCCTTGAGTCTGTGGCTTGATGTCTTTTGGAAACACTCAGCCATGATTTCTTCAAGAATCACTTTTGAGCATGCCTGGGCTGGTGCTGTGGACAATCTATCTGGATGGTCACTCTCCCCTGGTCCCTGGAGATGCTTGGGCTGCCCTCCCTGGATGTGCCTGAGTGTCCCCCGTCATAGGAACTGTGCACAGTGACACCCACTAAATGGGTGGTGACACATGGGTACTCTGCTTACTGACCCCACCCCGCCCCCACTGTGGTCACAGCATCTTCCTGCTCTGCGGGGTCTCTGGACACAGGCCTGCGGGTCATCCTCCTGGGTCAAGTCCCAGGACCCTGAAGCATAGAGGCCTCAGTCACTCTTCCCTGCCCTCACAGGACATCAGTAGGAGACAATTCTGTCCATGTGGGAAGCCACCACATGCCAACACTGTCATGAGTGTGCACCAAGGAACATGGGAGGCTGATGGACCTTGAGCGTTGGCAGGGCTGATGCTAGGCACTGATTGTTCATGTGGAGGTAGCAGTGGTTTGAAGCAATTTCCTGACCTGATAGCCTCCAAGTAAATGTTTACTGGATCTTGCTGATCTTTACTGACCTTTGAGACTGTCTGCTACCTGTTTGCCGTGTTTTTCTGAGGGCAAGATGTGTATCTGAAACTGAATAAAAGTGGACTAGGCCAGGACTCAGGGTGCTCTTCAAGAGACTCTACCTGGCCCTCACCTCTTAATAATTCATATTTTTTGTCTAGCATTTTCATTTGTGCGTCAGATCCTCCTGCAGATCCTGAACCTCGCTGTGCAGGTTACAGCATGTCCACCCCTCCTGGTTCTGCCCACCTCCCTACCCCTGTCCTGGACCCGACTAGCACCTTGACCAGAGAGGTGAGATGCTGATTTTCCCTTCCAGGGTAGAGCCAGGTGAGATCCAGCCTGTTGAAGCTGTGGGTCTGAAGGCATGATGGCGCCAACTTGATGAAAGTCCTGTGAATCTGGGCGTTGCAGGCTGTTTTGGAAAATCTAGGAATGAAATCACCACAGAAGAGTGCTTAGTGCTGAGATGCTGGGCATGGTCCCCTTGGGGGCAGTTTCTGTACCCCGAGGAGCAGGGTGCCTGAGCCCACAGCTCCAGGAGACATGGCCACAGTGGGACCCACTTCTAGTCATGTGCTTTGGAGCCAGACACCCCTGGTTTCCAAGGGAGACTTGGTCATCCACTAGCCAAGCCAGTTGCACAGGTTGTAACCTAGGTCTCAGTGAGCTCATCTGTAAAATGGGCATAAATATACTATACTAGAGGCCTGGTGCACGTGCACGTGTGGCGGGGGGTTGTCCCTCAGCCCATTCTGAACCCTCTCCAATCTGGGAACCCTTGAGGGATGTCCAACTGCTGGTTGGACATCCCTCTCACAATCCAGGACTGCTGGCTCCAAACCACTCACCTGCCTCTGCCTGATTGCCCCTAACCACTCCCCTGCCAGCCTGATTGACGAGTAACTGCTCCCCGGCCAGCCCAATTGCCCCTAACTGTCCTCCCCTGCAGGCCTGGTCCCCCCCAACTGCCCTCCTCTGATGGCCCGGTCACCCCTAACTGCCCTCCCTGCTGGCCTGATCTCCCACAACTGCCCTCTCCTGCAGGCCTAGGTCCCTCCCAACTGTCCTCCTTTGCTGGCCTGGTCTGCCCCAACTGCCCTCCTCTGCCAGCCTGGTCACTCCCAACTGCCCTCCTTTGCTGGCCTGGTCACCCCTAACTGCTCACAACTGCCCTCCCCTGCATGCCATCTTGTGTCCACATGGGTGCAGCCATCTTGTGTCTTGGAGTGACAGTCAATTTGCATATTAGTCTTTTATTAGATAGGATTTGATGCCCCTGTGAGGATTCCATGAGACAATGGCTGGAAAGGGTACCTGACACTTAGTAACCATTCATTACATGGGAGCTGCTATGGCCATGCCCTGCCCCCTCTGTATGCCCTGCTCCAATGCCACCCATTCCGGGAAGTCCTCCCAGGCTCTCCTCCTGTTTCCCATTCTTTCCACCTGCCCTTCATCCAGCCTCAGGTCTAAGGTGGTAAAAAAGAATGATAAGATCCACTGTCAGTTGTTGTGTGACTCTTGGCAAGTCCCTCTCGCTCTGTGGGCTCCAGTTTCTTGGTTGTACATGAGGTGGGGCTGTGATGGCCATTTTTGCCCCTGTGCCGAACCAGTCTGGGGTCCTGTGACCCTCATGCACTCCTAGTCCATCTTTGTCTGGGGAGGGGTCCTACACTTGAGAACCAAAGTTCCATCCTCCCACGGACAAGAGGGTCTTCAGGTTGGGGTTCCTGTGGGGCAGGAGGAGGCGGGAGGCAGGTGGCATAAGTGCTGAGACATCCGGTGGACCAGGTTTGGCTTCCAAGGTCCTTCCAGCCCTGAGATTCGGTTTCTAAGACTAAGGTGGGCTGCCTATCTGCCCCCCTCCACTTCCCCAGTGGGGAAGCCAGGATATAGAAAAATAGAGCTACAGCAAGGTCCATGCCCCAGGAGAGACACCCTCAGTGACAGTGACGGGGAGGCCTCCCTTCTCAGAGCTCAGTGGTGCCTTTTTCTCCAGCCACCTCCATTAGCACCTGAAGTTCATGCTCACAGTCCACCTGAATGGGTGCTACGAACTGAGGGAATCTTGGCTCCACCCACTGGGCATTGGCCTATCCCAGTGGAAGCCAGTCTCTGGGAATCCCATACCTTACTCTTTTTGGTGGAGGTTCTCTAGACCCAGGAGCCTGCCATAGACTTTAGGTGCACAGGACCAGTCAGCAAAAAGGCACAGCGTGCGTAGGGAGCCTTGTCTATCTTTCTCAGGAGTCCCAGCCAACTCCAGGCACTCCTCAGAGACCCAGCTCTCTCTTTAGCAGGGAACAAAAAGCACTCACATGCCCCTGCCTTTGAGTGTTCTTATTCAGTGGACCATCACCGACTTCATGTTACTGGATCCCACTCCCCTGTTGTCTCTTGATAAAGTCCAGGCCCTCAGTCCAACCCTTTGGTTCTTCGTATGCATCTCAGTGTGGCCTGTGCTAAGCCTCCCAATGGGAACTCTGACCCTGAGAACTGTCTCCATGGTGGACACAAGGCAGAGCAGATGGCTGTGCTCTCCTTCACCTGATAGACGTGGTGTTTTGTGTGCTTTCTGTCTGTTTCCAAGGCAGAGACAACAGGTTAAGCCACAGTAGGGCCAATGTAGTTTCCCACTGAAATGGGAGAAGAAGAAATTTTACCTTCCCATCCTTTGCTCCACTTCAAATAACACAATAGCTAGAAGAACTAGGGAATATAGGATGACAGGGAACAGGAAATGGCCACAGGAGTTCTCTGGGACAATTCACTGAGTGGCCAGATTATTATGCGTTTAGAGATCATAATAATCTGGCCACTCAGTGTATAATTGCACTACAGAATGAATAGTGCTTAGCAAGGAAAAACATAAAGGCCATATGAGATAGGCAGAATCTTAGACAGTTAGAAAGTCAGATCTTTGGACAGATCTGGCAAATTTAGCAGACCAGATTGGCAAAGTGTCTTGTCCTTCTCTGCTGGGTGGACCATCTGAAACTCTCGGAGAGACAGGGAGGAAAAGAGAACTCAGGTGCTAACAGGGAGCTGTAGGGGAGAGGAAGGGGTCAGGGCCGAGCCACAGAGGCCTTTTCTGGTTTGCTTACATACCTGGGATGGTGGTGAGATGCCTCCTCGCCCTCATATCCTCTCTGGCTAGGACTGGTGTTTCTGTTCTCATGTCAAGTTCTTGGAGAGCAGGCAATCCAAGCAATAATAAAATAATCTATATTAATAAAAGAGTAATATGCTAATTAGACCAGGAGACCTTCTGTACATCCTTCCAGACAAAGCTGGGGGCTTGGCCGGCCTGTAAACCACCCCCAAATGGCCCTCAGCCCCTCGCCCAGGATGGCCATGACCACCCCAGTGGGGATCATTCAGGCTGCCCCCACCCCTAGTAGAGATCCCCCCCCCCTTATGTGGGCATGGCTGGCATGCAAACTGCCCCATGCCCCTTGCCCAGGCTGGCCCTGACCCCCAAGGGGACCCCTACCCTGATCTGGGCCCCCCATCAGGGCAAACCAGCCAGCCCCCAGCTGTGCACCAGGCCTCTATATATACTAATAAAAGGGTAATATGCTAATTAGACCAGACATCCTCTGGACAAAGCCATGGTGGCAGGACCAAGGCAGAGGCAAGTACGGGAGAGCAGTTAGGGGGAACAGGCCAGCAGTGGAGAGCAGTTAGGGGGATCAGGCCAGCAGTCAGGCAAACGGATAGGAGCCAGTGGTCCCAGATTGAGGGACCCCTGTGGGATCAGGCCTAAACTGGAAGTCGGACATCCCCCAAGGGGTCCTGTATTAGAGAGGGTGTAGGCTGTTCTGAGGGACACTCCCCTCCTGTGCACAAATTTCATGCATCGAGCCTCTAGTAATGATTACAAAGAGAAAAAAAAAGACTGATGGCAATATTAAAGAGCTCCTACTGTTCAACTTTGAGGAATTTAAATACCAAAACCACCTGGTTAGAATAGATTTATATATATACTAGAGGCCCGGTGCACGAAATTCGTGCACGGGGGGGGGGCAGCAGGGAGTGTGTCCCTCAGCCTGGCCTGCACCCTCTCCAATCTGGGAGCCCTCATGGGATAACCAGCAGTTGGACATCCCTCTCACAATTCAGAACTGCTGGCTCCTAACCGCTCACCTGCCTGCCTGATTGCCCCTAACTGCTTCTGCCTACCAGCCTGATTGTCCCTAACTGCTCCCCTGCTGGCTTGATTGCCCCTAACTACCTCTGCCTCGGCCCACACCTGGTACCCAGGATTCCTTCCTCCAGCTGACCATAGGCACCCAGGATCCGGGCTTCTCTCCCTCTGGTCAGCCATAGGCGCCCAGGCTGGCTGCAGCCTTAGGGGATGGTGGACAGGGGGCTTCGCCTGTGCTGCAGCTGCAAGTGCTGGTGCCCAGGACTGCAGGGTGGGCGGCTTCTTTGTCTCCCAGGCCACAGCCAGCCACAGGTGCTGGTGCCCGGGACTGCAGGGTGGGCGGATTCTCCATCTACCATGCTGTAGCCAGCTGCAGGTGCTGGCACCTGGACCACAGGGTGAGCGGCTTCTCTGTCTCCCAGGCCACAGCCAGCCACAGTTACTGGTGCCCAGGTCCACAGGGTGGGTGGCTTCTCTGTCTCCCAGGCCACAGCCAGCCGCAGGTGCTGGTGCCCGGGACTGCAGGGTGGGCGGCTTCTCTGTCTCCCAGGCCACAGCCAGCCACAGGTACTGGGGCCCAGGACCGCAGGGTGGGTGGCTTCTCTGTCTCCCAGGCCACAGCCAGCCACAGGTACTGGTGCCCAGGACCGCAGGGTGGGCGGCTTCTCCATCTCCCGGGCTGCAGCCAGCCTCAGGTACTGGTGCCGGTTTCTCCATCTTTCCCAGGACGTGGGGCGGGTGGACATGGGGTGGGCAGCTTCTCCAGCTGGCTGTAGCCTGGGATCATAGGGCAAGTGGTTTCTTTATCTCCCAGATCGCATCCACCCTCAGGTACTGGCACCCGGTTTCTTGTCTCCCCCAGGACGTGGGGAGGGCGGCTTCTCCAGGTGGCTGCAGCTTGGGATCACGGGGCAGGCGGCTTCTTCATCTCCCAGGTCGCAGCCAGCCTCAGGCGCTGAGGCCGGGTTTCTCAGTCTCCCCCAGGAGGTGGGGCTGGCGGACCTGAGGTTTCTGCTGCTGGCTGCAGCCTGGGATCACAGGGCAGGCAGCTTCTTCATCTCCCGGGCTGCAGCCAGCCTCAGGCACTGGCACCTGGTTTCTTGTCTCCCCCAGGACGTGGGGTGAACCGCTTCTCCAGCTGGCTGAGGCCTGAGATCACGGGGCAGGCAGCTTCTTGGTCTCCGTGGCTGCAGCCAGCCTCAGGTGCTGGGGCTGGTTTCTCCGTTTCCCCAGGACATGTTGGGCAGGCGGACCTGAGGCTTCTGAGGCTGGCTGCAGTCTGGGATCATGGGACAGGCAGCTTCTTGGTCTCCGTGGCTGCAGCCAGCCTCAGGCGCTGGGGCCCAGTTTCTCCGTCTCCCCAGGACGTTGGGCAGGCGGACCTGAGGCTTCTGAGGCTGGCTGTAGTCTGGGATCATGGGACAGGCAGCTTCTTGGTCTCCGTGGCTGCAGCCAGCCTCAGGCGCTGGGGCCCAGTTTCTCCGTCTCCCCAGGACATTGGGCAGGCGGACCTGAGGCTTCTGAGGCTGGCTGCAGCCTGGGATCATGGGGCAGGCAGCTTCTTGGTCTCTGTGGCTGCAGCCAGCCTCAGGTGCTGGCGCCTGACTTCTCCAACTCCCAGAGACCTGGAGAGGCTGGGGGGCGGGGCTGCCGCCATGTTTTCAGTTTAATTGCATACTCACTCAGATTGAATGGTGGGCGTGGCTGGGGCGTGGCTGGTGGGCGTGGCTTGTGAGTGTAGCGGAGTGATGATTTGCATACTACTCTATTATTAGATATATATATATATATATATTGATTTCAGAGAGGAAGGGTATTGTAATAATATAATCCCTCTAATGCAGGGGTCCTCAAACTTTTTAAACAGGGGGCCAGTTCACTGTCCCTCAGACCGTTGGAGGGCCGGACTATAGTTTAAAAAAAACTATGAACAAATTCCTATGCACACTGCACATATCTTATTTTGAAGTAAAAAAACAAAACGGCAAAAACACCCGCATGTGGCCCGCGGGCCGTAGTTTGAGGACGCCTTTGCACATGCCACGCCCAGTTGTGGCGCTGCCTCTTCCTTCCTCCCTCACCTGGTAACTGTATTCACCCTTTGGATCTGAGCTCACACAGGCCACTGGGCCCCACTCAAGGCTCAGTGTCAGGTAGATGCCCACACCTCCAGTGGCAAACCCTACAGAACCCCTTCCCAGGCGAGTCTGCATGCCTCCTGGGACGCCCGGGTCTTGTTCACCATCCGGTGACACGGCCCCATGCTCCCGCACTGGCTGCCGGAGGGCCTGCGACCAGCCGATGCTCCACCTGATGTCAGGTGTTCCCGAAAGGGAACTTCAGGCTTCGCATCTGTTTTAAGGGCTGCCAATGCCTCCCAGGTGGACCAGGAGGTAAGTTCCAGACCCCGCGAAGCTCCCAGAATGTTCCTCAGTCGCTCTCCTGAAAACGACTTTGTCCCTGACTTTTTGGCTGGCCTCCCAGGTCCAGATGGGGTTGGCCGGGGCCGGTGTGGGGCATCCTTGGGCTTCCCGTGAGGACATGACCCTGGCCACGAGGAAACTTGAGGGCAAGCGAGCCGACTGTGGGCAGCCGACACTCGCCAAGTCCCCGCGCCTGACACCCAAGCCGCGGCTTCCTCTGGGCCTGGTGGCCTGCCGGCTCCAGGAGACCTGAGCCAGAGCCCACGTGGGGGCGAAGCAGCCTTCCTCCTGGTGGATCCGCGGAGGCGCTCCCATCCGTCCGGAAGCAGGCTGGGGCCGTCGCCTCGATCGAGTCCTGGGATGCAGGGCCACCCGATGCGCTGCGCCCCTGTCCACATTCCCTAACTTATTTTTAAAAATGGTGTTGGCCCTGGCCAGTGTGGATCAGTAGTTAGAGCGTCGTCCTGTACATGGAAGAGTGTCAGGTTCGATTCCCAGGCCAGAGCTTGTGCCTGGGATGCAGGCTCGATCCCTGTCCTGGTTGGGGTGCGTGCAGGAGGCAAACAAACCATCTCGCTCTCTCTGTGACCCCCCCCTTCCGCTGTCTCTCTAAAAATCAGTGGAAAAACTATGCTCGGGTGAGGATTAACCAAAGGTGTCATTTGGCCTCATCACCTGGCCCCATCATTTGGCCCAATCATATGGCCCCATCATTTGGCCCAATCATATGGCCCCATCATTTGGCCCATCATATGGCCCCATCATTTGGCACAGTCATATGGCCCCATCATTTGGCCCATCATATGGCCCCATCATTTGGCCCATCATAAGGCCCCATCATTTGGCACAATCATATGGCCCCATCATTTGGCCCATCATATGGCCCCATCATTTGGCACAATCGTATGGCCCCATCATTTGGCACAATCGTATGGCCCCATCATTTGGCCCATCACATGGCCCCATCATTTGGCACAATCACATGGCCCCATCATTTGGCACAATCACATGGCCCCATCATTTGGCCCATCATATGGCCCCATCATTTGGCCCAATCATATGGCCCCATCATTTGGCACAATCATATGGCCCCATCATTTGGCCCATCATATGGCCCCATCATTTGGCCCATCATATGGCCCCATCATTTGGCACAGTCATATGGCCCCATCATATGGCCCCATCATTTGGCCCATCATATGGCCCCATCATTTGGCCCATCACATGGCCCCATCATTTGGCACAATCACATGGCCCCATCATTTGGCACAATCACATGGCCCCATCATTTGGCCCATCATATGGCCCCATCATTTGGCCCATCATATGGCCCCATCATTTGGCACAATCACATGGCCCCATCATTTGGCCCATCATATGGCCCCACCATTTGGCCCATCATATGGCCCCATCATTTGGCACAATCATATGGCCCCATCATTTGGCCCATCATATGGCCCCATCATTTGGCACAATCATATGGCCCCATCATTTGGCACAACCATATGGCCCCATCATTTGGCACCATTATATGGCCCCATCATTTGGCACCATCATTTGGCACCATCATATGGCCCCATCATCACCTGGCCCCATCATTTGTCCCCATCATTTAGATTAGGTTGATGGCTTCATGCTGATGGGACTAGGTTGATGGGTTTATGGTGATGGGCTTTGGTTGATGGGTTTATGGTGATGGGACTTTATTGATGGGATCAATATATGGGATTTTTAATGATGGGATTAGATATATCGGATTTTATTTTTTTATTTTTTATTTTTTTAAAAATATTTTTTATTGATTTTTCAGAGAGGATTGGAGAGGGATAGAGAGATAGAAACATGGATGAGAGAGAAACATTAATTGACACAAGCCATACGCCGCAGGCGCCATGACCGAGACCTTCCCTCACGAGGCAGCCAGTACAGGGCTGGGGCCTTTACCCTGACCGACCGGCAGTTGCAAGCCTCCTGTATTCATGCAGCCAGGGGGTTGGAGGCTGCCGTCCTCTTGGTAGGCAGTTATTGGGATCCCTTTCGGGATGAGGTAGTGGGTACGGCGCAGGCCGCCATTTTTGAGGCAGCCAGTCCGTCCAGCGAGGTGTTGAGGCCCGCGAGACGCAGGGTGCTCGCGAGAGGCCGCCTTAATGGACGCATGCCGTCTGCCGCAGGCGGCCATGACTGAGACCTTCCGTACAGCGCAGGCCCCCGCTATTCAGGCAGCCAGTCCTGGGCACAGAGCCTTTCCCCTGGCAGGCCGGCAGGTGCAGGCCTCCTCTACTCATGCAGCCAGGGGGTGGGAGGCCGCCGTCCTCTGGCAGGCAGTTTTACGGAGCCCGCTCTGGCTGCGGCAGTGGGTATGGTCCAGGCCGCCATTGTTGAGGCAGCCAGTCCGTGCAGCGAGGTGCTGAGTCCCGCCAGACGCAGCGTGTTCGCGAGAGGCCGCCTTAATGGACGCATGTCTTACGCCACAGGCCGCCATGACTGAGAACTTCCATACGGTGAAGGCCGCCCCTAAGGAGGCAGCCAGTACGGGGTTTGGGGTCTTTACACTGGCGGGCTGGTAGGTGTAGGGCGCCTCTAGTGAGGCAGCCAGGGGGTTGGAGGTCGCCGTCCTCTTAGCAGGGAGTTATAGAAATGTGCTAATAGTAAGTACTCCTTATCTTGTGATTTATCAGAATGTAATCATAGAGCAGGGTTATACACTGGTTTTATAAGATAAATGTTTTCATTTTCTTTCAAGTAAGTTACTGATGATACTGTACACGTCTGTCTATGGAACCATATACTTATTCCACTGGAACTCCAAAGGAAGCTGTGAGGCAAATACTATCCTTTACTTCCCTCCTGTGGCCGTTTAAGGACTAACACGCTGTGCCTCTGTCCCTGGTGCTGAAATTCCAGCTAAAACCCTGTGAACTGGACCAAACATTCTACCCAGGAAAAAAGGGTGACAAGATCAGAGAGGCTGGGCAGGGCGGCATGCATTCCGTCCCTGGATGGACCAAAGTCACCATTGTGGGTTCTTCACCGCTTCCTGCTCCGTCCCTGCAAAGGGAGGCCTCGGCTGCTGCGCTGACATCATGAACCCTTCGGAAATCTAGAAGCCAGCAATATTGAGGCAGCCAGTGCGAGCAGCGAGATGGTGAGACCCGCGAAATGCAGCGTGGATGCGAGAGGCTGCCTTCATTGACTCATGCTATTCGCTGCAGGCCGCCACTACTGAGACCTTCCGTATGGCGGAGACCCCCGCTATCCAGGCAGCCAGTACGGGGCACAGGGCGTTTACCTGGCAGGTGTGCAGCTGCAGGCAGCCAGTCCATACAGTGAGGTGCTGAGTCTCGCGAGATGCAGCGTGCTCGCGAGAGGCCGCCTTAATGGACGCCTGCCGAAGGCCACAGGCCGCAATGACTGAGATCTTCCATATGGCAGAGGCCTCCCGCTAAGGAGGCAGTCAGTAAGGAACCCGGGGCCTTTCCCCTGGCAGGCCGGCAGGTGCAGGCTGCCTGTCCTGAGTTTTCCAGGCAGTTGGAGGCCTCCGTCCTGAAGGCAGGGAGTTCTAAGCAGCCCGCAACGATTATTGCAGTGGGTCCCCTGTAGGTTGCCATTATTGAGGCATGTCATTCCTTGGATGTCACCATACTTCAGGCAGGTTGTCAGTCCAGCGAGGTGCAGCAGTATTGGGATAAGTAGTTTCCTCTGATGTAGGCCTCTTTAGTAAGGTTATTACTTATTTATTTCACCTTTTAATAGAATACAGGTTGATCGTTCCCATTGTCCATGTTATCAGTTCCTATTTTTCTGGCAACTAGGTACCTTTTTGTCAGGTCCCTAGTTGCCAGGTTAGTCGTTCCTAGTGACTAGTTACCAGATCCCTAGTGATTGGTTTCCCTGTTCCCAGTGACTAGTTCCCAGGTTCCTGTTTCCCAGGTTCCTGGTTGCTTGTTCCCTGTTGTGGCCATTCAAGGAAGAATCCCTTGTGTTTCTGTTTCTGGTGCTGAAATGGCGGCCTGTGGCATACGGAAGCTAAGAGTACAAATAATTGTCCTCCAATATAAACAAACCAATGAACAAAAACCCAAAACAAAGATAAACCCTTAAAATCATTGTATCATTCCAGGACGGGGATCTTTTATTCCGTGGATGGATTGAAGTCACTGGTATGGATTTTGCACTACTTCCCGGCCCAGGGCTGCAAAGGGAGGCCTTGGGTGCTGCACTTCCATTGTGAAGGCGTGCATTCACTCTGTCAGTCCGTACCCTAGACGCTGCCTTTATTGAAGCCTTGTGTACCGGGGAGGCCGCCGTTCCCAAGGCAGCCAGTAGTGGACAGGTCTCCTTTCCTGATGCAGCCAGTACCCTGTCGGCTGCATTTCTTGATGGTCCCTTCAGATGCAGGGTTATCATAGGAACGTGTTAGTACCGTACCACGAGGAAAAGATTGAACCCAAAGTTTTGTGTGTAAACATTGTTTTATTTTTAGCAATATATATATTTCCTATTTCCTAAAGTAAGAGAGAGGGAGAGAGTAACCTCAATGATGAGTGATCATCGTAGATGGGCTGGCTTTTGCCAGAAGAAAGAGGTCCATTTGTTCTCATCTGGTAAGTGGAAGGAATCAGCCCTGGGCAGTGTTGGTCGCTGGTTATAGTTTTGGATGCTGAGCGGTGGAATTCCTGGTCAGTCCTGAGCATATCCTGGGATTCAGGTTTCATGGCCAGCCACCGTCTGTTTTCCTGTGTCAAGCAAAAATCCAATGGTGTCTGGCACCTTCCTGTCTGCTTGTGTGTTCCCTCTCTCTCCCCTCCCTCCCTCCCTCCCTCCCTCCCTCCCTCCCTCCCTCCCTCCCAGTGTCTCTTAAAACCTGAATGGGAAAAATATATTTTCTGTTAAGAATTAATCAATAGATACACATGAGAAAAGTACAAAGAAGGAAAAGTTGTGGAGGGTGTTTCAAAGCAGCGTCCCCCTACCAGAAAGGCTCCATCCTGAGCAGACCCTTGAGCTACGCTGATGTTTTTGAAGGTGATGTTTGTAGAACCTTAAAATAAAATGTCTGAGTGTGCCTGAGCTGCCAAGGTGCTGACAGAACACAAGGAGGCCGCTGTAGGGAGTTCCCTGGAGGTTGTCCTAAGTCACCACCTCAGTGATGAGCCTTTGTTGGCGAGTCAGGGAGGGGCAGGGGAAAGGCAGGTGTGAGGGAGGCAGGGAACGGAGAGAGGAGGGGCCTGCATGTGCTCCCCTCCAGTGGCCCGTACCACTGCTCCCCAAGCCACCCACTGTGAGAAGATGTGAGCAGACTCAGCTGATGTCATTGTTTGAAGAACATGCTGAGCAAAGGACACATAGCCCGAGGGCCGGATAGATGACAGAGGCCACAGTGGCCTGGAGAGATGAGTTGTGTTAAGCTGTGGCCACCATGTGGTTTCCCTCTGTCTTCCCATAGGTACCTTCTCGTTGGTTGAGGACCCCAGAACCCTGTATTCCATTTCCACAGACTCCACCTCCTTCATGGCGACTCTGTGCAAGACACAAGAGCTCTATGGACATGTATTTGCACAACAGTGGGTTGGGAAGTGATGTGAAAGTTATTGTCTCTAGTTCTTATTTGAATACTAAATCCTAGCAAGAAGTTATCTGTTTGATGTCCAAAACATTTGTATTCCAAATAGTGTTTATTTCAGTGAATGACATGTCTTGTACCAAGTTGGTTTCCTAAGTCTAATGAAATGAGTAAGTGAAAAACGTGATAAGTTTGAATGTTTCCCATGGCAAATGTTTGGAAACTTGCTAATTATTACTGTCTATTGCTGGCTACTGAACTTTTTGGGGTGATGTGTGGAATGTCCTCCTCCTCTTCTCCGCCCAGAAGATATCCTATGTTAGTGCAACCACCTACGAGTTTTCTTCCTTAGCAGTTGTGAGAATTGCATTTCATGAATGTTCCCAGTATCTCCCTTTAAAACTTGTGTCCAAACATACACACAAACAGCTGAGCATCCCATCCTGGATAATTTTTCAGTTGTTTCCAAAGGAAGCCAGATTGCTTGTGGTTCTAGGTGGATGCTGAAGCACTGAGGCTCATTGGTGAGTCCCAATAGAGACATGAATGGAAGAGAATAGAATGCTTGTGAAGAGACAGACCCAAATGCCAAGGTTTATTTTTTTTATGATCCCTGTTTCTCCTGAGGCCATTCGAAAACTATGGCATTCTGTAGTCAATGGTGATGTGACACGAGTCAAGCAGCACCTCGCTGAGAAAAGTGTAGCTACAGCGCTATCCTGTTTCATCAGCGATTCGAGCGCTGGCCATGTGTGAGGACAAGAGTGAGGTGAACAGCGCTTGCAGGACGTGAGGAGAGCCCGCTAGGTGTGATGCGGGAGGCGACCCAGTGTCCCGGAGGAGCGGCGGGGACCCAGGGGATGGCACTGAGGCTTGGCTGCCCTTTGTAGCGTAGAGGTGAAGAGGCAAAAAGGGCTAATTCCAATGTAGCCCTGATATTTGGGGCTAGTGATCTGAATCCAGGCCAGCAAGCTCAGTGTACATTCCTGATAACCTATAATTAAGTCACTACCTTTTTCCCAGACACTGGTTTTGCAGAACTGGTTACAGAGGCCATTGGACTGTGGACAGTACACTGCCCAGAGGGAGGGCTCCTAACTCTGACGCCAGGCCAGACCACCAGATATGGCCTGGAGACCCCCAACAGCTGGGGGCCTTCTTGCAAGGCCTGCGAAAAGGACCGGAAGCATAATCCATGCTTGTGTGACAAAGAGCACAGGGAGGGAGATATAAGGGAGGGCCCATGCATGTTCCTTCACTCAGATTTGGAAGGCTGTTCCCTGAGTCCGCTGGCATTATTAAACAGTGTCCCTTCAACTTCGTGTCTGTCTACAGTGCTGAGAGGATTCCAGTTGTAAAGCCATCGTCCAGCTTCCCGAGCAGGTGGCGCCAAGTCTTCGCTGAAGAGAAATGTCTGTGTATGAGTTTTTTATTTTTTAAATATTTTATTGATTTTTTACCAAAAGGAAGGGAAAGGGATAGAAAGTGAGAAACCTCGATGAGAGAGAAACGATCAGCCGCCTCCTGCACAGTCCTTACTGGGTATGTGCCCGCCACCCAGGTCCATGCCTTTGACCGTCACTGAACCCGAGACCCTGGAGTCCGCAGGCCGACGCTTCTCCACTGAGCCAAAGTGATTAGGGCTGTGTTTGATTTTTTGATCGAGGGATTTCCTTGTGATCTATGATGTCAGGATACTGATGGGTCATTGAGTCTTGATGTGCCCCTTTGTAGCTGGTGTGTGTGTGAAAGGTGGGATCTTGTGAGCGCCCCCCGGGTGAGGTGTTGCTAAGGGAAAAGGTGTATTGGTATTTGGCACGTCCCCTGAGGCATATGGTGACCCTGTGCCTTTTTTTGTCTAGGTTATGGTTGCTTCCATCCAAGTGTGTTTGAAACGAGCTGAGCACCTCGATATGTTGTCAGGAGCCAGTTGTGTGGAGAGAGGGTTCTTTTTTTAAAATCAGAAATGAAATCGAATGATGTGTGAGTTGGAAGAGGTGTAGTCCTAGTGTGGTTTTTATTGAGAGTATGATTGCATTGCTATGTGAAGCATGTGAAGCTGTTTCCCTGGAATGAATGGTGTCATTGGGAGTTGATCTCCCTCAGCCATGTGAGGAGTCCATGTTCCCCAGTTGCACCCACTGTGGCCCCTGTCCCCTTCCCCCGCAGGCTTCCCTTTGGAAGCCCACACATCCCATGTGTTTGAGCACCTACCTGCGATGAGTCTTTCAAGTCCCCCCCCCCCCCCCCCCCAAGGATGGCCTTCCAAGCTAAAGCTTGAAATGCCAAGGAGTTGCTGCTGGGTAGCCAATTTCTTGGGCAATGTTTTCTCTGAGGACGAGGCATTTTTATGTTTATGTGGCTATTGTCCTTTTGTCCATGAGAGTAACTATTTGTGAAATCTCCTATTTTTTTTGAAGTTGTGTTTGTTCGCCCCCCTGAGGGCGTAGCCCCGGCCTCCTGGCAGGCAACAGAACTGTCTGTATTGTTGCGATCCCTTGAATGGTGACTGTGAAGTCCTCTGCAGCCACCTAAGTTTTATGTTTTTCTTTGTAGCCCACCCACCCCAGAGGTTTGTGTGGTTCACTTTGTCCCATGTCCCCAATGTCCATCTCCTTCTTTGAGTCAAAAATGTATATACTGTTAACGAAAAAACCCATTGAAACCTGTAAAGAATTTTAGTGAGTTTATTTGAGCCAAACTGTCGACATATGCCGGGAAGCAAAACCTTAATGAATTGAGATAATGCTCCGGAGAATGCAGGGTTACATCTATTTTTATACATTGAAATCAAAGGAAAGGGACGTAGGTGAGTTACATGGAATCCATTGGTGATAGATTAGGGAGGTGGGACAAAGCAAAGCGGGGAAACCTCTGGGATAGGGTGAAAAGCAAAATGATGGACATGTGCTTCTCTTACAGAGATGGATACAGGATACTTTAACGTAATTAACAGTTGACAATTAACTTGATAACAATAACAATGAGGGAATGTCCAGGTGCCATTTGTTGTGCCCTGAGGGGTCCGGGGTAAAAAGGAAGTTACAAGTTACCCAGACATCTCACAGATATGTTATCTTAGAGGTGTGGACGAAAGGAGCCACATGCTAACCTGACAAGGTCAGGGGAGGCCTGCGTGGCAGTCTTGCAAACTCAGAGACCTGGAATAACCACAAAGGATGGTTTGAAAATTAAATATTTAACTACAAACAGGTTATAGTGGGCAGTCATTCCTAAGCTGATACCTTCCCTGACAAAGATCAACTTAGATCTTCTTTCCTGAGCCCATTTGCCTTTTTGCCTCTAAGATAACATATCTGTGAGATGTCTGGGTAACTTGTAACTTCCTTCTTTTGCTGGAGCCCCTGGGGCACAACCAAATGTGGTAGGCGCCAGGACAGATGCCTCAAATTCCTTCATTATCCTGTTAATTGTTCCTGTACCCACCTAAGTATGTGTCCATCATTTTACTTTTTGTCCAATCCCAGGGGTTTCCCACCGTTTGACTTTATCCAATGAATTTCATGTAGCCCACCTATGTCCCTCCTTTGATGGCAATGCATAAATACAGATGTAACCCACCATTCTTCGGAGCATAATCTCAATTCGTTGAGGTTCTGCTTCCCGGCATATGTCGACAGTTTGGCTCAAATAAACTCACTAAAATTCTTTACAGGTTTCAATGGTTTTTTCCGTTAACAGAGGCAAAAAGGCAAATGGGCTCAGTAAAGAAGATCTAAGTTGATCTTTGTCAGGGAATATATCAGCTTAGGAATGACTGCCCACTATAACCCGTTTGTAGTTAAATATTTAATTTTCAGACCATCTTTTGTGGTTATTTTAGGTCTCTGAGTTTTCAAGACTGCCACACAGGCCTCCCCTGAGCTTGTCAGGATAGCAGGTGGCTTCTTTCGTTCACAATACTAAGAATTGAAACCGCCATTGTGGCGAGCACTTTTTGTTGTGTCATTGTGATGGTCATGTCAAAGCTACGTGTTAGCATGGAGGTCTCAGGAGGTACGTTGATTGGATCTGAGCGCCACCGTGTGAGGTGATTGCAAGGTTTTTCTCCTGAAGAAACGATGCCAGGAGATTGGCCTATGTATTTCTTTGTATTTGTGTAAGTTTTGTATCTGTTTTGTAGATCGCATGTTTTATCGGTGTGCCTCCCAGTCCCAGTCCCTCCATCGTCCCGGTCCATCCATCGTGTTTGATCATGTGTAAGTTAGATATTGTGTAAGTCTTGTTTTGGATATCTATTTATTTTGGCGAAGCCGTTCCCTTGTTTGTGGGTGTCCCCGTTTAAATTGGGAGTCGTCAGGAGAAGAGGTGTTGCACTTGCAGACTTGTGAAAAGGCAGAGACTTCTTGAAATGCTGGCAAGAATGTTGATGAGGATGCCGAATCCCAGAGTGTGTGTGCTGTCCTTTGTGTATGATTTCTCAGTTTGACTTTTGGAAAGTCTCCTAAATTGTTTCCAGGTTTAGGTTTCATTAATTTATCCGTGAACACAAGGATTTGCAATTGTGGAGGAAGGCCGAGTCATTTAGCATGCTAATGGGAGAGAGTCTGGCCTCTGGGGGGAGTTGTTGTCAGGATTCAGAAGGAGGAAGTGCCCGGGGTTGTTTGAAGGGCAGGAAGGGGCTTTGATGACTTCCCTTGCGGTCAAGTGAGGGAGAGCATCCTGTGAACGAAAGAAGCCACCTGCTAACCTGACAAGCTCAGGGGAGGCCTGTGTGGCGGTCTTGAAAACTCAGAGACCTAGGATAACCACAAAAGATGGTCTGAAAATTAAATATTTAACTACAAACAGGTTATGGTGGGCAGTCATTCCTAGGCTGCTATCTTCCCTGACAAAGATCAACTTGGATCTTCTTTCCTGAGCCCATTTGCCTTTTTGCCTCTAAGATAACATATCTGTGAGATGTCTGGGTAACTTGTAACTTCCTTCTTTTGCTGGAGCCCCTGGGGCACAACCAAATGTGGTAGGCGCCAGGACAGATGCCTCAAATTCCTTCATTATCATGTTAATTGTTCCTATACCCATCTAAGTATGTGTCCATCATTTTACTTTTTGTCCAATCCCAGGGGTTTCCCACCGTTTGACTTTATCCAATGAATTTCATGTAGCCCACCTATGTCCCTCCTTTGATGGCAATGTATAAATACAGATGTAACCCACCATTCTTCGGAGCATTATCTCAATTCATTGAGGTTCTGCTTCCCGGCATATGTCTACAGTTTGGCTCAAATAAACTCACTAAAATTCTTTACAGGTTTCAATGTTTTTTTTTCGTTAACAATCCCAAAGAATGGCAGGTAGCCTGTGGAGCATGGGTGCGGAAAGCCTTGTTTTTCAGGTTGAATGTGTTGTATTTCTGAGGTGGTTATCGATCTGCTATGAGATTTTTGGCATCCGTCCATTTGTTTTGAGTTGAGTTGCCTTGTATTTAAAGTAGGGATATGGTAGCATTCTCTTTCTAGAGTTTATGAGTACGGAGTCTTTGTGGATATTTTTTCCCTAATGTGGTAGATAGGGTAGAAGGGAGTGTGTGTTTGGGAGGGAGGGAGGGAGGGAGGGAGGGAGGGAGGAGAGAGAGAGAGAGAGAGAGAGAGAGAGAGAGAGAGAGAGAGAGAGAAGAGATGGGGGAGAGGAGAATGCTGATGTGAGATACATCAGTTGTGTCTCGTTTCTGCATAGACATGTTTGGAAGCCGGTATCCTTGCATTTTTAAGGCTTTCATTTGGGAGCCTTCCAGCCCCCACCCCCCATCTCCTCTCATTTTGTGTTGTTATATTGGATTTTGTGGCTTCCTAATGAAATGGCTGTGTCGATGCTAAGCAGCTGTCTTGGTGAAGTCCCGGTAATTGGTTCCTTGGAGAAGTGTGATTCCCCCGTTTTCAGGGGTGTCTTATTAGGTTTGCTTGAGCCATTTAGTAGATCCCCTTCTCCCGAGAAGTGGCTTTTCAAGTCATTTGAGTATGGATAGTCCGTTTGTTGAAGACCACTTATCCTTTGCGGTGAGCACATTTATTCTTTCCCCTCTGGGCATGCACGAAGAAGTCTTCTCCCCTAAACATCCAGCTCAAAGTCCTTTGTAAGTGACTGATTGTTCCCCCTGGGTGCTGGAGCCATCGCGGCTCAGCTCTGTGGTATGTGGATGATGGAATGAATGCATCACCCCCTCACCGTTCACCTCTCTGGCCTCGTGAGTTCCTCTCCAGCAACCTAAATCCCTCTCCTGCTATTCCTTCGATAGTATCGTGTCCATCTGTTGTAGTGAGCCGTCGTGGATTTGTTTGTTTGAGCGGCTGCATGGAGATGGCTTTGTGGAGAGTCCGACAGTCCTGCGTTGGTTCTTGTGTAGGCATGTGAGTCTCCCCTCGTGTCATGTGTGTGCTATGTTTTGGCTCTCTCCCATCTGTGGTGAAGTCTCGTCTGCTAATTGTTGTTGTTTGTTTTTTGTAGGCCAAGTCCTTCCAGGTGAAGTGTCTGTTTGCCCAGCTATGTCAGTCTGCCGATGTTTGGGCGATGGCCAGTGTGGGCCTCGCAGATGCGTTCCTTTTGTCCACAGGTAGGCAAGTGTCACGGTCAGTAGCACGGATGACCGACTTAAAGTGATATTCCGATTAGAGATGATGAGTATTTGCTAAAATGCCAGTGGACTGTTAAGACAAGTGTTGAGTGTCATGATGTTTGTGCAAGAATTCAAGATAATGAGAAAGAGAAGTATTGAAAGCTGATCCCACGATGATGTGCTGTGTGTTTTGAGAAAAAGGCTGTTGCAGCTCTCCGTGTCTGTTGAGTCCAATCTCCTGTAGTTTTCTGTTAAGGATTGTGTTTGTGAGTTCGAATCACTAAAGCCGTGCCCTTCGTTTCTTATGTGACAGAGAAGAATGAAGAAGGTCTGTGTCCATTTTGGATGCCCTAGAGCAGGAGATTTGCCTAGCACTTTGTTTAGAATTTGTCTAGCTTGTTTGCCTTGTGCGCCGTATTTTTTGGGATCAGGTTTAAAGTTTTTATCATGGGCTAGAGAGGCCGTGGCATCCCCGAAACATAGTCGTCCCCCAATGTTTCCAAGATGTCCTGAAACCTAGGAATGTGAATACTTAGTGTTTTTTGAATTGTTAAAGATAGTATTTCTGTAAGTGTTTGACGGTTCTTATCCGTTCGTTGCCCCCCTGTTGTACGAGATGGCCAAGGTATTTTGAATTTTCAAAGAACATGGCATCTTATCCTGTGATACTTTATGTCCCCCTTTGGTTAGCCAATGCACTGTGGGTTTGTAACCTTTTTCCTATTTAATTTTGTGTCCTACAGCTTCCAAGTCTATATCATTCACCTACTGTGTCTGAGGAGGCAAAAAGAGCTAATTCCAATGTAGCTCTGATATTTGGGGCTAGTGATCTGAGTCCAGGCCAGTAAGCTTGGTGTACATTCCTGATGACCTATGATTAAGTCACTACCTCTTTCCCAGATACTGGTCTTGCAGAACCAGTTACAGAGGCCATTGGACTGTGGACAGTACACTGCCCAGAGGGAGGGCTGTTGACTCTGATGCCAGGCCAGACCACCAGATATGGCCTGGAGACCCCCAACACCTGGGGGCCTTCTTGCAAGGCCCGAGAAAAGGACTGGAAGCATGATCCATGCTTGTGGGACAAAGATCACAGGGAGGGAGATATAAGGGAGGGCCCCATGTGTGTTCCCTCACTCAGATTTGGAAGGCTGTTCCCTGAGTCCGCTGGCATTATTAAACAGTGTCCCTCCAACTTCCTCAAAAGCATCCTAGGTCTTCTTGGTCTTCTGCAACATGTCCAGCAGGCAATGTGACACTCTGATGCCGTGGTCTTAATATCGTGGAGCCATCAGTGGTGTTTTTTGTCCCTGATTTCCTGTGTCAGGATAGGTCTAGAAAATGGTTGATGTTTGTCAGTGATAGAAGAAATAATTGTGTTTTTGTCCTGAATTTTGCAAGAAGTACCTGCCTAAACGTATTGTACCTGGAGAAACAGTGTGTGTCTGTTCTGCCTTTTGCCCCTCGATGCCATCGAATGAAGGTTTGAATTGTATAGGAGCGTTTGTCATAGTCCTTTGTGCAGTATTTTTGATCCACAGGTCAGCGTGAGACATGTGGTGTGTAGGTGACTTGAAGTCAGTTGTTGATGTATTCAAACGAGAAAGGGAAATGAGCAGAGCCGCTTTTCCCCTATTGTGTTCATTATCCTGAGTTCTGATATGCTTTTTGATATGCCATGGCTCTGTTCACAGTGGGATAGAGGGAAAGGATAGAGGGAAAGGGAGATTCTGATGTGCACATTCAAAGTAGGCACGGTGAAGGATCTTAAGGGCCTTTTGTTGAAGCAGCGATGGCCATGGGTTTTAAAAGTCATGTGTCGGGATTCTCTTTTTATGCCATCTAGTCTATTTTTGTGTACCGGGTGGTCTTTTATGGAAGCATGAAGATGTTGCAGTTCGATTAGATGTGTTTCACAAATTGAGGGCTATGTCTTGTTGTTTTCTAGTGCCTGTGTATATAGGAGGGATCTGAGGCAATCTTCTTTTCCTGTGTCCTAAATGTATTTTTTTGGGTGTGTCAGTAATAATTGAATCTGTTTTGAAGTTTTCAGTGTGCATGACACCATGGCCATTGTTGATGTGTTACCCAGATGTTTGTATGGTGTGTGATGTGTTGAGTTTAGTATGTATTAATTACATTGTAGACAAAGTTTGTGTTTTAGTCATTTAAAAAAAAGTAAATGTTTATTTTCTGCAGAGCCCGCATTATTTTTTCTGACACTTTTGTCAAGTGTTGCATGCATGTATTCATTTTGTGCTGTCTGAATTGTTAGCCGTGTATTATTTTTGCCCTGTGATTGCTCCAGTGGTTTTTCATTCGACAGCCTCCCGTGAGGAGTTTGAACCCCAGTGACTGCCTTTTCCAGGTCTTATCGGATCTGTGCGGCATGTCTGTGATCTAAGGAAAGCATCTTGTAGAATGTTGAAGTCATTTTTGATCGCGTTTCATCTTAACAACCGTCTTTTCTGCCCCTCAGAACTGCCACTTCCTCCCAAAAATGCACATCTTCCCTGACAAGCGAGTGTCCGACACAGCTCCTTTTCTGCAAGACCTGCGTAGTGACCATGTGGAGTTGTCAAAGAATGAAGCTCAAGGTTGTCCATGGAAAAGTAGGGACCATTGTTGTCCGAATGGCATGGTAAGTGTTTTCCTATCCCGGTAGCTTGTATTGTTGAACGTGCTTCTGTGTTCATTTATGGATGCATTTTTAGATTCGTGAAGCGTTTCATGGGTCTGGCCATTTGAAGGGAGCATCTGTGTATTTTGTAATTGTGACCATCGTAGCCACCTAATTCTGCCCCTGAGAGAACCACCAAAAATTTTTAGAGGAATGATATGGCCATTTCAACGCCTTTGGGGACTCTTCAAAAACTATGCATGTTTTTCTGACTTTGCGATGGTCTCTAGAAAAGTGATGTATTTCCCTGGCCATTTTTGCTCCCTCACCAGTGTCAGTGTTTTTTCATGTACTGTGTCCCCACATTGTAGGTTTTATTCATTTCCAAGGTGTGGTCCAATGTATTAGGTAACTGAAAGTAAGTTTTTCTCTCCCATCCATGTGTTTGTTTTTACCATCTTCCTTCGATTTTAGCATCTGTAAAAACCAGTTGAGGAATTTTTTTTTTTACAGGAAACATGTTTGTATTCTATTATTGTATTTTTATACTTTTTAACTGTGTTTCTCATTATAGAAATGTTGTAAGGAAACACTGTTGATTTTATGAGTCTTTGCGTGAGTGTATTTTTCATATTTGTTTTGATGAAATGTGTTCCAGATGGCGAGATTTCCGTGTACGGAGGAGCAGCGGGAGTGTCTGGACAAGGCAGCCACAGGCCCCGCATCTTTGGTTGCCGATGCTTGGGAGCTCTTATGGAGTAGCCACTTCACCCCTGGCTTCTACACCGTCATTGCTACATTCGCCGTTGCTGTTTTTTTTTCCAGAGCACAATCATCAGGTAATGTCAGTGACTATGTAGATGTTCCCCGTGATTCTGCGTGAAACATGGATACATAAGACATCACGGTTTAGGCACCCCTGCCGTGTCTTGCAGTTTGGGGACCTCTCTCCACAGTGACAGGTGACGTCATAGGAGTTGTTTATGCCAAGAAATTGTCATGTAATACAACTTTTAGGAAACCAAAGTTATTGTGCTATAATGTAAAGGCATCTTCCCAGCATGATGGGTCATCCCATGCACGGTTGTTGGAATATTCCCCACAGGCTTTGAAGTGCCATGCATGACGATGCTCTGTTTCTGTCACGATGTTCTTTGTGGGAAATCTGCATTGTGCGGTGCATTGTTTTTGGTAGGGTGTCTCTTCGGTCTTTATTCTCTTCCTGTAGCTGGTTTTGGGATGGTGGCCCTACCCTCTTTCTAGGATGAATACCACCCCCTTGTTTTGAGTTTGAATCCATGAGTCATTTTTAAATTCTTTGTTCAACCTTGGGAGTCGTCAAGCAATTTCCCAAAATGGGCACGTTTCTTGAGTGTCTCTGCTTCTTATCAGTGCCTGTTCATGGTCACATTGGAAGCTCTTTTATCTAATCTGTCCCGATGAGGTCCTGTCATTTGTACTCCATTGTTGATCGTCTTCCATTGTATTTCTTGGATGCTGCACTTGTTCCCGGGGACCCATCAAGCCATGCTCCTTCCCCTGCCCCTTGCAAGCTGAAGGAGCATCTGCTGTGTGTCTATTTCATTCATTTTAGATGCATGAATGCACCTGTGATTTAGGGAAGAATTGTCAGTGGCTGCTAGGAAATGCATCGCTGGATGGACTGCAGGGGCCTGCTGAGCTTCATAGTAGGCATAGTGCCCTTAAGGTTTGATAGTGTAGGAGACAGACAGCTGTGAATAGTCCACGTGATATTTGAATAGTCCACGTGATATTTGAATAGGCGTGCTCTTCAGTGTTCATTAACCCAGATGTTCCATAGTCTGGGGATTGTACGTGCGTGTCTTTTTTTCCCATGTCTCCATCTCTTGGTGGCATACCCCCCATCCCAGCTCCTCTTTAATGGTAGCCCTTGGGACAGACTAAGCATATGTATTTGGTGTGTCTAGGAGTCCACAGAGCATACTTTTAACCATAAAAGTCATTTAGGAGGTATCTGTTTGAGTGTGAAGGAGACAGTACCTTATAACCCCATTCTGAAGTGCCAGTGGTATGTTGTTCATGCTCATAGGGGTAGTCGTCAGCAGGTCATGCCTGCTATGGATTGTGCCGCCTATGGAGGAGCCTGTCCATCTGATTTTTCACGGTCTCTTTTTTGGCTCCTTAATAAGTATCCTAGATGGATACTTGGTTCCATCCGTAGCTGAGACCAGCCCCATATACCCTTGTGCAGGCTATGAAAGCTCAGCTGATTGTATGGAGGCCAGCCTAGCTGTGAGGTGTGCAAGGTAATCCTGGTAGCTGCAGCCATTACCAAATGGATGGCCGTATTTTTTTAAATCTTCAAGGAGGCTGAAGTAGTCTAAGTGGTCTTTGTTAATCTTTAAGTAAATTTTAGTGTTTTTAATGTTCTCATAGGCTTATAGAGTCGGCTTTAGACTTTTGTGCAAGTGTTATATATTTTTATTGTATTTTGATCTTAATGTGTCTGGTGGTTGGATGGGTGGGTGAATTGGTCGGTGGGTGTGTGGCTGGCTCATTTATGTCCTTATAGTCTCTCAAGTCCTGTTATCCTGTTGCTCTTGCATGCCACTAACCCATTTTCTTCCTTTTTAGGTGTCTGCTCTTCCTGGTATCTATGTCTTCACCACTGATGGTGCTGTTGGCTTCGAGGGACCTGTTCCAGTTTTCTCTCTGTTTAGACTTCCCCAGTATTGAACTAAATTTGTAATGTTTGTGCCATGAGATAGCCAAATGTCATGGTGTTGCTTCCTTGAAAAGCTCGTTCTTGTGGAAGCTGTGAATCTATGTGCTGATCCCAGTGAAGCCCCGGTGCTTGTGTCTGTGTGGTTGGGGCCTTGAACTACCTCCCTGAGTATCTGAGTGTAGCCCTTTTTTTGAGTGAATAGTGTTCTCTCAGATATCATTTATGTTTAAATGATCTCACACTCTTTTTCGTGGGCCATCTATAAGCATGGTGGCTGGTGCTTTTCAAGAAGAGAAGACAGAAATGCATTGTATGAGACTGCCATCCTGCATTCTTGGAGTTGTTGGCTTATAACATTTCTCTCCCATTCTCCCGTTTTGTGTCCTTGGATGAGATAGGGCTGGCTGTTCTTTGTGTATAGTCTGTAGAGCATGTGGTTATTGTATTGCCATCCCCACTCTTGTCACTTTCACTGTATCTATTTTATTTGGCCCACATGAGTCTGTACTTACTATCTTCCCTTTAATATTGTAAGTGGTGGTCTGTTACTGTTCTTTCTTGCCTGGCTTAGTGTTTCCTTTATGCCAATTGAGTGTAGTGTGGAAGCAATTCAGTAATTTTTTTTTGATATCCCTAGGTGTGTTACCATGTGCTTGGTGCAGTTGCTGTGCCATCCTAGCTATGGTGTGCCAATGTTGCATTGTATCCTACTTTCCTGCTGCTATGCCAACCCCCACCCCATTCCAAGCTCTCTGCCCCTTTATCTGCAGCTGAGATGGATGGAAAGTATGCTTGTCTCTCAGCTGCTGTCCCAGCACCCACATGCCACAGCTTCATGGTCTGCCTGTTGCTGTGCAGCTGCTAGGAAAGCTTGTCACAGTAAGTGCAGTTCGTTCCCTTCCTAGCTGTGCCAGAGAGCATCCCTCTCCCTATTTCTTCAGTTCTAAGCTACTGTCCCTGTTTTAGGAGTCCTGTGAGCCTGATCCTTGTACTGCTTTTCATCCCTCAGGTATTCTGCCATGGACTGCACTCTCCTGGGGTAGCTTCTGCTGCTGCTGGACTATGCAGACTAGAATAAGCCCAGAATCTGGAGTTACCTGTCCTGTGCCAGATCATAGTGGCATTTGTGCCGGCAGCAGAAGCCTCTTTCTCCCCTCTCTGAGAGTTGGATACTAGTTGCATCTGTACTGTCCTCATCCTCTCCTGCACCGTCATGTCAGGCACCCCCAACAGCAATGCTGTTTCTGGACACCTGCAGCACATGACTTATTTTTTAACAACCTTGCAGTCCCTCCACTTTTCCACCATCACTCACCCCTGGTACTGACTTCTGATTGTGCCTCCCCCTCTCCAATGCCAGTCCCCACGATCCAGTGAAAGGATGGCATTCTAAAAAGCTGTTTATGGTTCTGGACATTTCCACCATGATTCTGAAACTACAATGTGTAATCCTAAGCCCTAACACAATACCTCCTATCCAATGCTGCAAGCATTCTTTTGTTACTCAGCCATCTCCCACCCGAGTCCTCAGTTTCTTCCCTTGAATATTCTCCTAGAGTGGCAGTCTGTTCCTGTTCTACAGTCACGCCTGGCTGATTGCTTTTTTAAAAATATATATATTTTATTGATTTTTTTACAGAGAGGAAAGGAGAGGGACAGAGAGCTAGAAACATCGATGAGAGAGAAACATCAACCAGCTGCCTCTTGCACACCCCCTACTGGGGATGTTCCCGCAAGCAATGTGCATGCCCTTGACCGGAATTGAACCTGGAACCTTTCAGTCCGCAGACCGACGCTCTATCCACTGAGCCAAACCGGTTTTGGCTGATTGCTTTCTTTTCTTTTTTCTTTTTTTTTTTTAATTTCTTTATTGATTAAGGTGTCACATATTTGTCCTCATCCCCCCATTCCCATCCCCTACCCCTCCCCATGGATGCCCCCACCCACCTGTTGTCCTTAAGCATTGGTTAGGCTTGTATGCATGCATACAAGTCCTTTGGTTGATCTCTCCCCCCTACCCCCACCCTCCCCTCCCCTCCCTCTGAGGCCCGACAGTCCGATCTATGCCTCCTTGTTTCTGGGTGTGTTCTTGTTCATCAGTCTATGTTGTTCATCATTTCCCCTAGATGAGTGAGATCATGTGTTACTAGAAATATACTTATAAGAACCGAATGTGAGACGAGCAATAATAGTTATGCTGACAGGCAATTGAATCAGTCTGTAGTAAGTTTCTTTCTGGACCAACAGTTCTTTTGAGACCCAATTTCAATGTCCATCAGTTCCTTATGTGTACATGTCGGCACTGACTTTTCAGCTCTGGATGGTGGACAAATGGTGGTAATGCAGGTCCGACTCCCTCTGGTTTGGTCTCGCCCGGACCCAGGGGCGCGGCTTCACCCGGACCCAGGGGCGCGGCTTCACCCGGACTCAGGGGGCGCGGCTTCACCCGGACTCAGGGGCACGCAGCCTCACCTGGACCCGGGACCCAGCCTCACCCAGATCCAGGGGCGCACGGCCTCACCCGGACCCGGGATCCAGCTTCACCCGGACCTGGGACCCAGCCTCACCCGGACCCAGGGGCGTGTGGCCTCACCCGGACCCAGCTGATTGCTTTCTTTATCCCAGTTGAGCAGTGTGGGATATGTATAGTGTGTGTGGCAGTAGTTCAGTGAGTGTTTTTTTTTTTTTTTGGGTGGCCAGCCCCTGGTTCTAGCGTATGCTTGGTGCAGTTGCTGTGCTGTTCTAGCTGTGATGTCAGTGCCCTACTGTATTCTAGCCTAGTTCCCCACCCCCACTGCAACCTCTGTGCTGCTGTGCTCCTTTCCCTGCAGCTGAGATGAGTGGTAAGTATGCCTGTCTTCTGGCCCAGCAGACACAGTGTCTGCATCTTAATGGCCGTTCTGTTGCTGATCAGCTGCAGGGAAAGCTTGTAGCACTAAGTGCAGCTTGTTCCCTTTATATCTCTGCCAGAGAGCAGACCTCCCCCCTATTTCTCCATTCCTGAGCTGCTATTGTTGTCCCTGTTTTAGGAGTCCTGTGAACCTGGTCTTTGGCCTTATTTTTATCCCTCACGTATCATGCCATTGAATGCATTCTCTCGTGGGGAGTTTCTGCTGGACTATGGAGGCTAGAAGGCCAGAATTTGGAGTTACATGTGCTGTGGCAGCACGTAGCAGCATTTGTGTTGGCAGCAGCCTCTTCTTCCCCTCCCTGAAGAGTTGGTCCCAGCAGCATCTGTGGTGTCCTCCTCCTCACCTGCACCATCATGCCCCCCTCCCACCCCCAAACGCTGTAGCGGGACACCTGTACCATGTGACTTAGTTTTAGCAGCCTCACAGTCACTCCACTTTTCCATCATCCCTCACCCCCAGGGTGACCCACCTTGGATTGTGTCCCTGCCTCTCCATTAGCAGCCAGAGCGTCTCCACTCACTATGATCTTGCAAAAGGATGTAGACCATTCTAAAAGCATTGCTAGTTATAGTTGCATGATGCAGGGTGTTCCCAGTATGATTCTGCATCCAGTGTCTGATCCTAACTCCTGTACAGAATCCCCCCCCCCCCCATTCCCCACTGCATTCTTATTTTTCTTACCCATGTCCTGCCTGAGTATTCACTTAGTTTCTTCCTTTAATATTCTAAGTGGTGGTGTGTTTCTGCTTTACCATTATGGTTGTCTGTGTTTCCTGTATCCTCATTGAACGTAGGAATATGGAGGTTTTCTTTTTGGGTCAATGCTTATTTTGTTGGTCAGCCCCAGTTGTTAGTATGTGCGTGGTGCATTTGCTGTGCTATCCAATCTGGGGTGTGCCAGCGAGATGCAGTATCCCAATTTCCTGCCCGACCCCCTCCCTAAACCCCACCCCAAGCTCTGGACTGCTCTGCTGCTTTCCCTGCACCTGGCATGGGTAGAAAGTATGCTTGACTCCCGGCTGCTGTCCTAGCACCCAGATGCCACACCATGGGCTGCGTAGTGTTGTGCAGCTGCATGGAAAGCCTGTGCTATTAAGTGCACCTTGTACCCTTCATAGGTGTATGCAAGAGCACACCTCCCCCCTCCACCACCAGCATTCTGCCATTCACCTATCACTGCTGCCCCTGCCCTGTGAGTCCTGCTAGCTTGGTCTTTGGACTGCTTTTCATCCCTCAGGTATCCTGCCATGGTCTGTGCTTTCATGGGGAGCTTCTGCTGCTGGTGTACTATGCAGGCTGGAATGAGGGCAGAATCTGGCATTGTATGTGCTCTGCTGTAGCAGTATTTGTGTTGGCAGCAGCCTCTTCCTCCCCTTCCTAAAGAGTTGGATACCAGCAGCATCTGTAGTGTCTTCATCCTCGCCTGCACCATCAAGTTTCCCCCCGCTTCACCAATGCCGTTGGTGGACACCTGCATCATGTGACTTATTTTTAACCACCTTGCAGTCCCTCCACTTATCCACCATCACTCACCCTTGGTACTGATTTCTGAGTCTGCTGCCCTCTCTCTGATGCCAGTCCCCATCATCCAGTGAAAGGACACCATTCCAAATAGCATTGCTTGTTCCAGTTGTGTGGTCCTGGATATTTCCACTTGATTTTTGCATCCACAGTGTATGATCCTAAACCCTGTATCCAAGACTTCCTATCCATGCTGCAAGCATTCTTTTGTTGCTCAGCTATGTTCCTGAGTCTTCAGTTGTCTGTTCCTGGTCTATTGGCACTCTAGGCTCCTTGTTTTCTTTATCCCAATTGAGCCAAGTGCAACATGTGCAATGTCTATGGCAGCAGTTCGTTGCTTTTATTTGGGCGGACCCAGGTGTCATCATATGCTTGGTGCAATTGCTGCTCTGTTGTAGGTGTGGTGTGTCAGAGCCCTACCATGTCCTAGCCTAGTTCCCCACCCCCAGTGCAGCCTCTGGGCTGCTGTGCCCCTTCCCCTGCAGCTGAGATGATTGGCAAACTTTGCCTGGCTCCTGCCCCATCGATAAATGGTCTCCATCTTCAGGGGCTGCCAGTTGCTGTGTAGCCACGGTCTGCAGATTCTCTCATGGGGACCTGCTGCTATTGGACTATGCAGACCAGAATCTGGAGTTAGATGTGCAGTGCAAGCTCCTAGCAGCACTTCTGCTGGCAGCAGCATCTTTTTGCTGGATAGTTGGATACCAGCAGCATCTGTGGTGTCCTCATCCTTGGTTGCATGATCATGTTACCCCCCCCCCCAAAAAAAAAAAATCTTTTGCGAGACATCTGTACCATGTGATCTAGTTTTAACTGCCTTGCAGTCCCTCCACTTTCCCACCATCCCTCACCCCAGGGGGACTGACCTCTGTCCCTGCATCTCCACTAGTCTAGCAGGCTGAGCATCCCCACTCACTATGATCTTGCACAAGGGTGAGACCATTCTAAAAGCACTGAGAGTTCTAGTTGCACGATGGAGGATGGTCCCACTACGTTTCTGCATGCACTGTGTAATCCTGATGCCTGTAGAGAATCACTACCCCCCTCCGTACCTGCTTCGTTCTTATATTTCTCACCCATGTCCCACCTGAGTCTTTGTGTACTTTCTTCCTTTAATATTCTTAGTGGTGCTTTGTTCCTGTTCTTCTTTCATGCCTGGGCTAGTGTTCTCTTTCTCCCAATTGAGTGTAGTGAAAGATGGAGTGTGGCAGAAATTCGGGAATTTGTTGCATGTCTAGGTGTTACTATGTCCTTGGTACAGTTGCTGTGCAATGCTAGCTAGGGCGTGCCAGTGTGTCCTAGCTCACTGCCTCCCCCCCTATCCCAAACTCCCAAGTGCTCTGCCCCTTTACCTCCAGCGTAGAGGAGTGGAAGGTATGTTTGTCTCCTGCTTGCTTGCACAGCACCCAGATGCTACATTTTCATGTGCTGCTTCCTGCTGTGCAGCTGTATGGAAAGCTTGTCATATGATGTGGACCTTGTCCCCTTTATAGCTGTATTAAGGTGAATGGCCCCCCTCATACTCTTTTCCTGGTTGCGAGCTGTCACTGCTGCCCCTGTCTTGTGAGCCCAAATATCAGCCCTGATATTTGGGCTGATTTTAAGACCTTAGGTATCCTGCCATGGAGTGCACTGTCTCATGGGGAGCTTTTCCTGGACTATGGACTCTAGAAGGACAGAATCTGGAGTTATAAGTGTTGTGGCAGAAAGTAGTAGCATTCATAATGGCAGCAGCCTCTTCCTCCCCTCCCTGAAGAGTTGGTCCCAGCATCATCTGTGGTGTCCTCATCCTCACCTGCACCATCATGGACTCCCCTCCCCCGCAAACTCTGTTGTGGGGCACCTGTACCCTGTGGCTTAGTTTTAACAACCTTGCAGTCCCTCCACTTTCCCACCATCCCTTATCCCAGAGGGGAATGACTGACCACTGATTGTTTTCCTGCATGTCTATTAGCGGCCAGAGCGTTCCCCACTCGCTATGATCTTGCAAAAGGATGGGACCATTCTCAAAGCAGATAGTTCTGGTTGCATGATGCAGGAAGTTCCCACCATGATTTTGCATCCATTGTGTGATCCTAACTCTTGTATAGAATCCCCCCCCCCCCCCCCCCCCCAGTCTCTGCTGCATGCCTGCTTCATTCTTATTTCTCTTACCCAGGTCCGACCTGAGTCCTCACTTACTTTTTTCCTGCAATATTCTAAGTGGTGGTCTGTTTCTGCTTTCACATTATGCTTGCCTGCGTTTCCTTTTGCCTAATTGAACGCAGTGTAATGTGGAGTTGTTTTTTGGTTAGTGCTTATTTTGTTGGTCAGACCCAGTTGTTAGCACATGCATGGTGCAGTTGCTGTGATATCCAATCGGGGGCATAGCAGTGTGATGCCGTATCCCATTTCCATGCCCAACCCCCTAACCCCAAGTTCTGCACTGCTCTGCTGCTTTCCCTGCACCTGACATGACTGGAAAGTATCCTTGTCTCCTGGCTGCTGTCCCAGCAACCAGATGCCACAGCACCACGTGCTACCTAGTGCTGTGCAGCAGCATGGAAATCCTGTGGCACTGAGTGGAGTTTATTCACTTCTCAGGGCTGTGCAAGAGCACTCCTCCTCACCATTTTCCCTGCCATGAGCTATCACTACTGCCCCTGCCGGGTGAGTGCTGCAAGCCTGGTTTTTGGGCTGCTTTTCATCCCTTAAGTATCCTGCCAGTCCATAGTGTCTCCCATGGGCACATGCTGCTACTGGGCAATGCAGAGCAGAATCAGCCCAGAAGCTGGTGTTGGATGTGCAGTCCCATATTGCAGCAGCATTTGTGCTGGCAGCGTCCTCTTCTTGAGAGTTGGCTGCCAGTAGCATGTTCTCATCCTTTGTTGAACCAACCCACCCACCTTCTTTGTACTGTGAACAAGCTCTGGCCTCTAAAACTGGTTGTTGCAGAACATATGTTGCCCCATGTTTTTCTTTATTGTGGCGCTGTGTGAATGTTCTGAGACACTTTTTTGCTCTGTGCCATGTTCCCATCCTTTCCTTTTCCATCATCCAAGGAGTACAGGAGCCCACGCCTGAAGGTGGTCATGGTTGCAGTGCTAAAATCTGGGATGTCTACAGCCATATATCTGCCATTCTTTTCAGGTTTTGTGGTGTTTTGGCTCACTAAGTGTGTTGCTTTTTGGGAGTACGCTGTTGAATGCTGGAATGAGAATTACAGTGCATCAGACAATCGTGTGTACACCCTGCTCTTGCCCATCGTGTATTTCCCCCCAGCCCTATACCATTGACTCCATCACATTGCTGCCTGCTGTGAAGAGGTTATGTGTCTGTGAGCGGTGGAGCAGTATGTCCTGAGCACTATCTAAAGGTGGTGTGTGCCCTTGTAAATGGTGTCTGCGTTCTGCAGTTGGCCATTGCGTGCCCGCCTTAGGGATGGATGTGTGCCAGGAGCAGCCCCCAAGACCCCCCCCTCTAGCCTATCTGAGTGTATTCTTTGTACTTCTGTCTTTTTACTTTTTCTTTGTTCCCTCCCCACAAGTGTTCATGTGGCAGTGTGGTAACCCCCCTCCTCATTGCCCTCTCAAAGTGGTGTGAGCACCCTTCATGGTATTGTGGCATGCTCGCGTCTGTCCTGCTCTATCCATATGGGCTCCTCAGAGTTGTGGGGCTGCAGCAAGTCCACGTGCAATGAGTGAATTGTCCATTCATACAGCAGGGGAGCAGAAGCCCACCCCGTCCCCTATAGCCCTCATGGATGGCTGCTGCCGCTATCCAGCAGCTGCATCCTGCCACCACTTTGTCAGCTATTTTTCCCCCCAGGGAGGCTTTTTGTTTGGAGCATCCCACCGTTCCCACCAAGGTGTGCTTGCTGCACGTCATCTCCTCAAAGCCAGATGTCCTTGGCCCTGCCACTCCTCTAACAGTTGTGTTCCCCCCATGGATCCCACCCCCTTGGTGGCACAGGCATCACACACACGCGCCCACCTGTGGGTCCCATCCAATATCTCTGCATCGCCGGCAAGTGCCTGCTGCGGCTCATTCCAGGTATTTTGTGGAGTCAGCAGTTAGTCCTTATGTCCAATGTTTGCTAACCTGCCAACTGTGACTGTGTCTGCGTGTGATGCCTGCTACCGGATAGTCCTGTGTGCTGTGCTCCCCTGGCGACAGGGGCTATTTCTAAGAGCATATGTATGGCTGTGAAGACGACCTCCAGGGCTATTCTAACCATCACTTTTACATCCATAGTGATGATCGGGTTTTCACCTTCTCCGGTTTGTTTGAGAAGAGAGGCTATTCTGCTGCTTCCTTTGCACCCATCCCTGCAAGAATGATTTCTGCTATTCCCCCCCGCCCCCCCCACAGGTTGTTCCCAAAATTTATGCCCTCAGTGCATCTTCTCCCTCCATGGGCTTTCATGTGAATATGTGCCCGTGCTTGTTCTCCGCTTGTGTCAGGTCTGTGCAGTTAAATAAATGTGGGATGAATATGTGCACGGTGACTGACTCAAGTTGTGTGTACGCCCTCCACCTTTGCTTTACATCTGCCCCCAAAACGTGGGGAGCTAACAGCCACCCTTTTTTCATAATCAAGTCTTCCTGGGTTCTCTGCCAGGGTGCCCTCAACATCACTCTCTCTGCTTTTCCTGCCAACCTGAGTGACCCCCCAGCTTTTCCTTTGTGTGCACAATCACAGTCCAAAGGATTCTTCCCACCCTGTTACAAACCCAGTGAGATGTCATCAGTCACAGGAGTGTTGTTGTCATGCTCTACCCAGGGTGCCTCTTGCTGTGTGTGCTTCATGAGTGTTCCTTTTGGTCAGCAGAGGCACCACATTTTGGTGATGACCCAAGCTCTGTTCTGCCGGGTGTCTTCCCCGACAGCTATTGCTTTTGTCTGACATCTTTGCCCACTCATCATGTGTCCTCCCGCCCCCCTAAAAAAAAACACGCGCCCCATTCCTTCCCTCCCTTTTTTGTCTGTGGTCACTCCCTCTTCCCTCCCAGTGTCTACCCTGTCACACACCGTGTCCCTCTCCCCCAAGCCGTGTTGGTCGGAGTCGCTCATCTGCAAAGAAAGCATTGACACTCACCAGGGAGCTGGGGTTAGGGACAGGGGGACAGCAGAGCACCAGTAGTGCAGGGTGGTGTGAGGGGGCCATGGGAGCTTCATGCAGGGAAAGAGATTGGGGATAGGCCAGACTTTGAGGGGCTGTGTAGGGTGAATGGGTGCTTTCATGTCTTCTGAGCTCCTGGGGAATGGGGAATAGGCATTACGTATGAGCTCCTTGGTTTCTGGGCCTGGTGTTGGAAGGTGATGCTTGGCACTTTCCCTCTGTGTCCACGGTGATGAACAGCTAGGGTGGTCAGCTGTGATTCACGTGGTGTCTGAGCAAGGTGCACTTCCACAGCGCGTTGTCCAGTCGTCTGGCCCCAGCAGCAGCAGCATGGTTTCCTGCACTTCCTTTCCCTGTGAGGTGGGTGAGGGTGTCATCAATGCTTCTGCCCTCTGGCGTTCTATGTGCTTGGCAGCAGCAGGAGACGCTTTTGGTCTTGAGCCTGCGTGCCACACAATGCCTGCTGTGCTCCCCACGGTGCTCATTACTCTCTTCCAAGGTTGTGCGGTATTTATCCCACAGCCTGCATTTCCCACTTCCCGTGTCTCCTTTCAAGCGCATGCAGCCCCCTTGTTTTTCAGTTCCATCCCTCAACAATTAGGGAACCTCCTTTCCTGGCCTTTCACACTCGGAATTGTTACCTCCCAGGAAACCGGCTGGCTCAACCAGGGCGGGTTTCCTCTCCCTCCTTCTCCGCTATCCTTTTCGTGTGAGTAGGCATTGCCAGCCTGCAGCTCCTCCCCACAAATGTCGCTCAAGTATCCTTGGATGGTCTTGCCTTCATCTCACCTACAGTTTCTGCCTTCCTTTCCCTGCCTTTGCGCACTTGTTTGCTTGCGCCACAGGGAGAATAAGGGCATTTGTCTGCTGGGTATTTCGCAGCATCTTTGTGCAGCTGTCTCCTTTCTTTGCCTATCTAGCGCCCCTAGCAGTACGCCCGAATAGTTGCAGCCCCACCCTTTCCCCCATCTTACAGCAGAGGTCTCTGTCTGTGTCCTGCCCTGAGGGGATGCTTCAGCTCTCTCTGGAATAATGGCTATCCTCCCCCACTCATTCAGAACTAGGCATATCTTCTCTTTGTGCTCCCGTAAAGGCACTCACCTCTTCCCATAGCAGCTCCTGTCTGCTGCATGGGCTCTTCTACTTCTGCCACCTGTGCAGATAGTGTTTCCAGGGAAGCCATTGCATGTTCACCTCAGACATCTCTTTCTTGCTTTTCCCGGTGCTATCGGCCTGTGAAAGGAAAGACAGGAAAGACGGCATCGTCCATGTGTTTCTGCAAGGAATGGCTTTGCAGTTCCCCTGCTTGCTTACTGCGCACAGGAAGACGTTTCTGCACTTGCCATGCCAAGCTATGCTACTGCCCTAGGAACATGCGGTATTCCTATGTCCCCTCTCTCTCAGTGAAGGCTGTCTCCTTACTGCAGCTGCTGCGATTCTGGAATGACATTGTGCAGATTTAGTCTTCCCATTTTCATTTCCATTAGCGGGGAGCATTGAGGGCGCATGAAACTAGGTGGATGGATGGATTGAGTGTGAGAAAGCAGAATGGATTTCTGCCAGGAGCGAGTGCAGTTGGGGAGCGCAAGCTGGGGCAATGGGCGTCTCTTTGTACTTATTTCCGAAGCCATTTGTCATTGCCACTCACTCCCTTGGATCTTCTCAGTCTTCCTCAGGGCTCTAGTGCTTCCCAACACGCTTGATCGTCCCATTTCTTTCGCTTTATGGTCGCCTTCATTTCCTTTGGTGTGACTAAGGAATGCTTTTGTGTTCCTCAAAGACTCCCTGCCTTTCACATTGCAATTTGCGATCATGTATGTTTCGAATTTTCCCTGCTGAAGGTTTTTGGGTGTCTGCTTTGGGTATTGCTCTTCAAGCATCATTCAGGAGGCCATGTGAAATATCTTTCATATTTTCTCAGTGCTGTTATTGCTAATCTTATTGCTATTCCTTTTTTGAGGGGGTCACTGTGTTTTGCCTGCATTTCCTAGGGAGCTTATGGGTTGGTTTCTCCTGTGTGCTGCTTCAGGGTTCAGCTCTGTGAGGCTTTTGCCCCTCACGTCGCAATTAAGCCCTGGTACGTGCTTTGTGTTCTCGGCCAGCTGTCTGAAACCGCCTCACTGTCTGCTGGAGCTGGCCTGATAGGCCTTATTTGCTCTCCTCATGGTCAGAAAGTCACCAATACTTCCCGAGAAGGGTTATCCTAGGAGAGGAGCATGTGCGTCCTCCCTTAGGCATGGCCCTTCACTCCCTCCCAGACCTTTCTTGTCCCCTAAGGGCACTCGGGAGTCGCCCAGGAGGGAGGATGTGGTCCTTCCTCCTTCGGAGCTGACCTCGTTCAGCCCTTATTTTTGGAGCCCTGCTTTTCCTGCTCCCACTCTCACCGCTTCCTTCCCATTTCTCTGCCCCCACTCAGCCACAGCCACCCATATGTCACCTCCACATTGGCCTTGCTCTGGTTTCCCCTGCGTCTTCCTCTTACTGGTGGCCCGACTCATGATCTAACGTTGAGGCTGACTACAGTGAATGCTTACAGTCGAACGAAAGAAGGGAATGTCGTGCCTCCAAGAGACAACTCACCCAGGTGCATCGCATGCGGCCGACAGGCAGACGGCGGGACACAATGGGCCCCTGGCTGGATCCGAGCACCGAGTCTCGCTCCGCATGATGTTCCCAGGTGAACTGCTTCATAATCCTCCCTCTGCTGTGAGGAGTCTGATGAACGCAAGGTCTTTGCTGCTCCTCCTGTTGTGCATCCCTGAGTGAGTGCTTTGCACTGCTTCTGTAAACATCTGCAGGAAAGGTGGCTTGCGGATTGGTGCCACTGGGAGAGGAAGGGCGCTTCGCCCCGCTCACTTATATCTTCTCCTTAAAATGAAGCTGCGTCACTGTGTCCCACGGAATTCATTGGGTGCCACATTCTGGGTGTGGGGCAGGGCTCCGCTCGGAAAGAGCAGCGATTGGGTCCGCAGCGGGATGATGGGCATTCCCTTATCTTGCAGGGAGGGGCGGCGCGTGCTTGAGCTACCTGATGGTCGGCTATTAGCTTGATAGTCATGACAAAGAGCTAGAGCCTCAGGGCCACGGAAAGAGGGAAGTCACCCCTAGCCCACACATCTTGGAGCTGCATGGTCTTTTCTGGCACCAGACAATTGCTCAGCCCAGCTCTTTGTGTAGATGCAGATTTCAAGCATTCCTCCCTCAGGGCATTTCAAGGAGGGAAGGCAAGAGTTGCGCGGATAGCTTTGAGCTGCCTGAACTCTGCTGCCAAAACAGTAGTGCTCAGCTAAGGTTAGCTTTGCAGTTCAGGTTCCAAAGTCTCTGTGCTGATTGCCTGTCATCGCCCTGTTCCCGGCATGATTCCTTCGTGCGGCGCTTGGAGACATGGACCCTTCCTGGGGGATCGCCTTTCTCGCATTCACACGTAGGGTCCTGGCATCGCGCTTGCGTTCCTGAGTCCCGAGGTGAGACGGGTAGGGAACCTGGGGAGGACGGTGGCCAACTGCGGGTGGGGTGTGATTTGAAATGCGTGTCTCGCGTTGATTGCCTTAGCCAAAGCTTGCGCTGCTTTGGTTGCGCCTCGTTTTTCCTTTTTTTTTAAAAAAAATATTTATTTTACAGATTTTTTGCAGAGAGGAAAGGGAGAGGGTCATATAGTTAGGGGCATCGATGAGAGAGGAACATCGACCAGCTGCCTCTTGCACACCCCTTGCTGTGGTTGTGACCGCTGCCAAGGTATGTGCCCTTGACCGGTGTCGCACTCGGGACCTCTCATTCCGCAGGCTGACGCTCCATTCAGTGATCTAAAGTGGTTATGGCTGCGTTTTTTTATTTTTATTTTTATTTTTTCCCCTGGGAGTGGTGTGTGCCGTGGTGCACCAAGGTGGCCTATTCCTTTGGTCAGCATGCGCGGCCGTTCGCCCCTTCAGGGGTCCCCAATTACTTAGGCTTGCCTGAGCCGTTTTTCTTTTCCGTTTGTGGGTTCCCTTTATAGGCCCTTTCCTTCACAGATGTCCCCGTCTCTTCTCCCTTGGATCGTGTACAGTGATGTGTTATCTTCTGCTGCCACCTTGTGGCTATTACTGCAATTCATGCTCCTGTCTTTCCAACTTTGCAACGTCCTCCTGTGATGTCTGATCCTCTGCTGTCACCTTGTGGCTGTTATTGGGACGGCATGCCATTTCACTAGGGATGTGTGGCTGCGTTGTTTAGGTGTTCTTTCTTGTAGTCATGTTGGCAAGCACTGCTTTTCAAATTGCAATCTGCTGTTTTGGGACTCGGAATTCTGCAACGAGGCAGAAACACTACTTTTTGAAACTCGCAGGTGGGAGCCATTCCTGTTTTGATTGGTGTGGTGGTTAGTGGGACTAAGTGTCATGAATATTTTACGTCCAGTCATGCTGCCAGTCAGTCTACTTTTCTCCGACGACATCCTGCTCATTGGTCTGCTGTCCACTCATTGATGTTGCTGGTTCTTTATGTGCTTTGTTTAATTTCATTGTCGTCTGCACAGGCTTGTCAAGGTACATGGTTCGGGGGTAGGATGTTAGGGGTTCGGGTCAGTGAGGTCTTGGTGACTTTTTCACTGTGTGAGGGCGTGTTGTTTACCTGCTGTGTCTGCCATCTGGTAATATGCCTCTGTTGTGCAATGGCTGTCTAGGCACCTGACTTCCTGTATGCAGATCTGAGTTTCAATTGCGGTGTCTGTGGTCTCTGGGTAAATTGTGTGAAGGTATGCCTTGGTCTGGTTTCAGGGTTCTGATTGGCTGTGCCTTGTTTTTTGCGTTTGTTTTTGTGTGATGTCCATGTGCAGCTGTGGGTTCAGGTCCTCATGTAAAGTATCCTGTGTTATTCTCTTTCGCCAGCTGTTCGGTGCTTATGGTCCACGGTCAGGCTTTATGTGTCATGTTTGCATTTGGTTCTTGATCTGCTGTGTGTGCTGTGCCAGGTTCCTTTTCTGGGGTCCAGAATCTGCTTCCACTGTCTGCCATGTGTAACTGACGGGTCTTGTGTTCAGCTCTGTGCCACCCGGAGTCCTTGTCATGGTCTGAGTAAGTCCTGGGGTCAGGATGCCCTGAGTAAATTCTCTTTCACGTTGCACAATTCAGCTCCGTTGTGCTTCAGTGTGTGTGTTCCATTCTGCTTCTGTGTCGGTGTAAACGAATTAGCAATGGGTGTTGTGTGCCAGCATACTTCCCGTCACTTTCCCATTTTAGGTTTGTATGAGAGGCCCGTGTGTAGAAATGAACATGAGGCTGTGTTTTTTTGGTATGTTTGAACTCAGTTAATTCTCAGGAGTCCTTCACAGCAGGTGTCTGGATGGTCATTGTCATGCCTCTTGTGTGCTGCCTGATTTGCATGGGGAGGGAGTCCTGGGGCGGGCAAGGGACCAGGACACAGCTGGAGGCAGATTTTTGGTTGTGTCTCAAAGCACCTATGAAGGAGTTGCAGGGTCTGTGGAAGGACGTAGTTGATCTGGGGTTACGTTCTGTTTTGCTTTGATGGGGCAGCACAGGATAGGTGGAGCTGGGGTTTGTCGAAGGCGTGAGGATACAGCAGGAGACAAAGTACTTCTCCCATTTCAACACACCTCAGGGGTCCTCAGTCAGTGGTCAAGGAGAGACCTGTGGCCATATTCTCCCTCCATGCTTCACCTGTTGTCAAGGGCACAGTGGCTTTCTGCTACATGTCCAGGACAGACCTTGAGCGCGATGCTGTCTCATGACTCTGGTCAGCCTGTGTGCTTGCAGCAGTGGCTTGTCCAAAGTAGGAAGTCCTGGAGCTGCATTTTCCTTCCCAGCTCCATTCCCTGCCTGGTGGCTGCATGTGGGAGGCTACCAATGCATGCGTTTCTCTCTGCCAATGGCTCTTCTTTGTGCTCTAGCTCTCTTTTGTAACAAAGTAGGTGCTTATCGTTTTCAGAGAGGAAGCGAGAGTGGGTGGGCAGCAACATCCATCATCAGAGGGATCCATGGATTGGTTGCATTTTGCATGGTCATACTGGCTACCCAGTAGGAAGCCTTTGCATGTGTGCCCTGCCTGGTATCCGGCCTGGGATCCTTCCTTCCTTCTACAGGATGAAGCTCTGTCCACTGAGCTGCACCTTGTCGGGTTCCCTCCTGCTTTCTCTTACAAGCTCAGTTATAAGTATCCTCCTTGAGGAGCCACAGCTGAGAGAAAGGCTAAGCCACAAAGCTTTTTCATGATGGATGCGGTTGGCCAGCTTGGCATGAGTGGCTGGGCCAGATTTCACGCCGGAGGTGTCCTGGAATTGACGGGTGAGGTCTTGCTGTGTGTCCCAAACCAAAGACCTGTGTGATGTGTGTTTTTGCCACAGCAGGGACTGGGGTGATAGCCCTGTTGAGCCTGAGGGAACAAAGGTGAGGAGCAGAGGAGAGGGCGTTGCCCAAGTGCAGCCTCCCGGGGGTCAGGGATGAGGCAGGTAATGGCGGGCCTGAGGCAAGTGGTGACCTGGGAGCAGCGTAGCTGTGGCCTCTGGTGGAAGGCCATCTACTCAGGGAGAGGGCAGTGGGCGCTAGGCTGAGGCTGAGGTGAGCCCCGTGGTGGCCATGAGCAGAGGCTGCTGGGTGAGGTGTGTGGCGAGCGTGCAGCGCGAGGCGTGAGGCGTGCAGCGTGGGGCGTGCAGCGCGGGGCGTGCAGCGCATGCGCGAGGGGTGAGGCCTGCAGCGTGAGGCGCGAGGTGCCCCGCACAAAGCGTGACCCGTGAGGAGTGAGGCGTGAGGCGAGAGGCGACATATTGGTGGGGAAACCAGCTGCGGCTGCTCACGCACGTACGACTCCACACTGTTGCTGGGATTTCTGTCTTAGGAGCCACAGCCCCCTCCCAGATGCTCCTGTCGCTTTCTCTGTGCTGAGCATTTTCACATGTCGCTGTCTGCTGCTGAAGTGAGGTTGTTTTCCAGAAAGAACAATATTGCGCCGCTTTCATGGACGTTCTGTGAGGAAGGACAGTTTTTTCTAGCCGCAGTATCATGGTGCCCTGACACGGTTGTTCTCGCAGCTAAGTATGCTGTTGGTTTGGACCTACGTCTTGGTGTGTCCAGCCTTTCTCTGTCTCCTCTGCATCCTCTGAGGTCAGTGAATCTCAAAAGGGGAAAAACACCCACGGTTTAATTTCCCAGGTTTAGCTCCTGCATGTACAGCTTTTCTTTTCCATGTAGAGGTTGAGGTAAAGAGTGCCAAGCCTCTGCGATTTTTTGTGCTGCTGTTACACTGCTATTTGCGCAAGGGTCACCAATTTTTCTGCGAGTTCCGTGGAACTGCCTGTTAGGGATGGAACTGTAGCATCATAGCCTGTGTTTTACTCCTTAAGGCTGCAAAGAGGAGCCTGCTGGCACCCCCCGCCACCCCACATGTCCTATTGCTTTGAGTTTTTATGCACACCTCAACTGTCCCGTGTGCTTTCCTTTCTCTGATTCTCATACTGCTTCACCGTTTCTGTGGGAGCCCATTCGCTGCCAGGGGGGCCGCTCCTGCAGATACGAAGCAAGAGGGAAGCATCAATCATGAGCTAGACATGAAGTCATTGATGTGCAGTGGTGTTGTTCATTTGCAGTCTTGCCTTTTGCCTTCGTTTGTTTTGTGAACTGTTCTCCTTATTTGCTTGTGTTTGCTTCCTGTATACTTTTTCAATTCTTTCACTTTGATGTCCTTGAGCCGTTGTTTCAGGTCTCTTTCAATTTCACTGATATTTATGAGTGAAATGAATTGATTTCGCTTGCATGCTTTCCTCCATTTCATTACTCTAGCACTATTAATAATGGCATTGCTATTTCTCCCGTGTGTTAAGGAGGTATTTTCATCATTCCAAATTTCCGTTTGTTTCTCTGTTTGTTGCTGTGCTTTGCAGTCTGTTCTATCAGCTTCTGATTTTGCAGGGGTTTACCCTGGTTTCCAGTTTATTTGCTTGTTTAGCTGCCTATTTGTTCGTTTATTAATTTGTTTGCTTATGTATTTGTGTAATTACTTTTTATTTCTTTTCTGGCTTCTTAAGTTCCTTATGTATTGTTTATGTACTTTCTTATTTATTTGCCTAGTTATTTACATGCCTACTCATTTAGTTGCTTATGTGATTACTTTTTTATTAGTTATTTCATGTATTTACCTTCTTATGTACGTGCTTATTCACTTTTTTTTACTTCATTACTCATTTACTTACTTTCTTACTTAGTTAATTACTTACCTATTTATTAACTTATTCACTTTTTTCTTTTTTCCTTGTTTATTTATTTATTTTTTTATTTTGCTTATTTGTTTACTGATATAAGTATTTATTTATTTTGTTTTACTTTTTAATTTACTTTTCTATTCCATTAATTATTTATTTACTTATTTACTTTCTGTAGGATTTACTTATTTACTTGCTTACTTACTTACTTACCTAATTATTTCTTTGCTAACTTCTTTACTTTTTAGATTACTTTTTCTTTACTTATTCATTCACTTATTTCTTTGCTCATTTATTTATTTATTTACCTAATTTTTCAGTTATTTATTTATTTATTTGCTTATTTGTTCACTTACTCATTTACTTATTAATTTATTTAACTTTCTATATGTGTATTTATTTACTTGTCTTTGTATTTAATTAAATGTTTATTGGCTTTTCATATACTTAATTATTCATTGTGTACTTATTAGCTTATTAACTTATTTATTTACTTATTTGTTTGAATATTTGCTTTTTTATTTACTTATGTATTTACTTGCTTATTTACTTATGTATTTTGTTGCTTATTTTCTAATTCAGTTATTTATTAGGTATTTCTGTACTTATTTGTTTAGTTTGATCTTTATGTTTTTGCTTCTTTATTAAGTAATTTATGTAGTTACTTATTTGATTAGTTTTCAGTTAATTAGTTAATTAAATTAGTTACTTATTTGTCTACTTATTCATTATGTCATTAATTTATTTAGTTACTTGTTTAGATATCAATTAATTAAATAAGTAATTTATTTGTTTGCTTGCTTATTAATTTATTCACTTACTTGCTTATTTATTTTCTTATTTATGTGTTTCTTTGGTTACTTATTTATCTACTAGAGGCCCATTGCAGGAAGATTCCTGCAAGAATAGGGCTTCCTTCGGCCTTCTCCGCCACTCCGCCTGCTTCCCTTCCTTCTCAGCAGCCCCGCCTGCTTCCCACCCCACCTGCTTCCCTCCCTTCTCAGCAGCCCCGCCTGCTTCCCACCCCGCCTGTTTCCCTCCCTTCTCAGCAGCCCCGCCTGCTTCCCCACCGCCCTGCTTGCTTCTCCACAGCTTCACTCCCTTCTGCAGTGCTTGGCTTCCTTCTACACTGTCTTCAGTCTTCGCTCTGCGCCTGGATATGCAAATTAACTGCAATCTTGGTTGGGTTAATTTGCATACTTGCTCCTGATTGGCTGGTGGGCATGGCTTATGGGTGTAGCGGAGGTGCGGTCAATTTGCATGTTTCTCTTTTATTAGATAGGATTTATTCACTTACTGAGACATTTGTTTATTTACTTGCTTATTGACCTAATTATTTATTAGCGTTTTAATTTACTCACTTGGTTATTTACTCACTTAGTTATTTATTCATGTAGGTATTTATTTAACGATGTATTTACATATTCATCTTAAAGATTTCTTCAGTTATTTAATTATGTATTTTTTACATACAAACTTAATCATTCATGTAAGTGCTTATTTGTTTATTTAGGGATTACTTTATTTAGTTATTTAATTATTTATTTATTAGCTTACTTACTTATGTTTCAAGTTATTTATTACTTTAACTATTTAGTGAACTATTTGTTTGCTTTTTCATTGATTTACGTTTGTAGTGATGTATTTATTTGTTTATGTACTTATTCAGTTATTAATTGTATACTTATTAATTTACTTATGTATGCATTCACTTATTCATGTACATGTTTATGTTTTCATATTTAATTATTTATTTGCCTATTTATTTCCTTATCTTTGTCATTTGTTTATGTATTATTTACTTATCTACTAAGTATTTGCTAATTTCTTAATTTACTTATTTCTTTATTATTCAGTATTTACCTATTTGTTAATTACTTTTTATTTACTTAGTTATTTCTTATTTCTTATTTTTTATTAATTAGTTTGTATTTGTTGTTTATCACTTACTTTGTGTTTATTATTCATTTGTTAGTAAGCATTTATTTTCTCAATTATTATTTATGTTTTATTTGCTGATGTGTTTATTCTTTGTTTATTTATTATTAATTTGTTATTTGCTTATGTATGATTTCATTATTTATTTCTTTTGTACTTATTCATTCAGTTATGTATCTTTTCAAGATATTTTCATTTACTCGTGTAATTATTTAATTATTTGTTTACTTATTTATAATTTCCTTAGTTATTTTTCTATAATGTGTTTAGTGTTTATTATCTATTTACTCTTTACCTACTTAGTTATCATTTATTACTCACTATTTAATTTTTATGTAATTTTTATGTCTTATTTAATTTTGATTTACTGTGTATTTGCTTGCTATTTATTATTTTTTTGTATTCATTATTTAGAATTTACTTCTTATTTATCACTTATTTTCATTTATTATGTGTTACTTAGTTTTTATTTGTTATGGAATGTTTACTTTTTATTCATCAATTTCTTACTGATTCATATGTTAGTTGTTCACTTAGTATTTATTCATTGATTATTCATTTCTTTATTTAGTTATTTATTATTTATTTATTCATTGGTATTTTATTATTTAAGTATTTATTAATTGTTTATTAGTTGTTTATTACTTGCCTATTTGTTATTTTTTGTTATTTCTTTATTATTTATTTATTTATTTGTTTGTTTATTTAGTACTGATTTACGTTTTATTCATTATTTATTTATTATTTATTGGTTGCTTGATTGCCTGTTTATTAATTTTTTTTACTTAACCGTTTTTTATTTACTTACTTATCTATTTAATTTTTATTCATTTATTTATGTAGTTTTTCATTTATTTATTTATGTAGTCTTTTGTTTACTTTTCATTTACTTTCTCTCATTTATTCATTTAAAGATTTATTCTTTACTTCTTTACTTGTTTAGTTAATTGTTTCCTTTCTTATTTACTCACTTATTTAGTCATTTCATCATATAATCAGTTATTTAATCATTTAAGCAGTTATTGCATAATTTAAATATTTAATCATTTACTCAATTATGTGGTTATTTCTGTAATAATTATTGTAATTAGTTGATCATTCAATTAATTCCTTGACTATTTATTTCTTTATTTCTTTATGCAAGTCATAATTTATCTATTCATTTATTTAATTACTTATTAATATATTTATCTATTATGTTATGTTAATATTTATTTATTACTTTATGAGTGAGACATGAAGTCATTGGTGCTTAGTGCTCTTCTTCATTTGCTGTCCTGAATTTTTCATTCAATTTTTCTTTCTGGTGCTATCTTTATCTGTTAATGTTTGCTTCATACGTCTTTTCCCATTCTGTTACTTGGATCTCTTTGTGCCCCAGTGTTTCCGGTAGCTTTCAGCTTTCCTGCTATTTATGATTGAGGTGATTTCATTTCCCTGCGATGTTTTCCTACATTCTGTTACTCCAGCAGCATTTAGAATGAGATTGGCATTTTCCCAGTGTTTTAGGGAGATGTTTTCATTATGCCACATTTCCATGTGCATTTTGGTCTGTGATTGGACCTTGTTGTCTGTGCCATCAGCTTTTCCATTTGCAGGGCTTCAGCCAAGTTTTTGTTTTGTTCGCTTGTTCATCCGCCTATTTGTTTGTTGGTTGGTTGGTTAGTTAGTTAGTTTGTTTATTTATTGATCTGCTTATTTATTTGGAAGTGTGCTTTCTTGAAATTTTGATAGAGAGGAAGGAGCAGGCATGCATAGTTACAGACATCCCTGAGAAAGAATCATTGATTAGCTGCCTCCTGCATTCCTCCTACTGGTCATGTCCCTTCACCCAAGGTACATGTCCTTGAATGGAATCGAGGTTGGGATCCTGCACTATGCAGGCTGGCAGTGTCCACTGAGCCAACCCAGTTAGGGCAGTGCTTGGCTAGCTCGTGAGTCCACAGAGCGAAATAGCAGCAGCAGCACTGTTGAAATGTCTTCTGATAGCTACATTTCTTAGGGTTAAGCTCTTGCTAGTGCCACTTCTTTAAAGTACACTCTTCCAGTCCGTGTCATGGTGTTTGCTGGAAGAGCTACACTCAAGAGACCAGAGACCCACATGTGGCTTACGAGCCACGTTTTTCCGGGCACTGAGTTAGGGCACTGCCTAAGGTTTTAGATTTCTGTGCCATTACAACACAGTACGTTTCTGTATCTGGTCATGGTAGCTTTTATTTATTGATTGTTATCCCCCTGAATGTACCTTTGTTATTTTTAGCTCTGATGTTTATTGATTTCCGAGAGGGAGGAAGGAAGGGAGAGGGAGAGAGGGAGGGAGGGAGGGAGGGAGGGAGGGAGGGAGGGAGGGAGGGAGATGGAACTATTAATGGAGCGAGTGAATCATTGCTTGGCTGCCTCCTGCACTGCACGCACCCCAATGAGGATCGAGCCCACAAACTGGGCATGTGTCCTGTTCGGGAATCAAATGTTAATTAATGGTTCGTGGGTTTGTGCTCCACCACTGAGTCCCACTGGCCAGGCTACCAAGAGTTTTTGCATGTATGCTTTTGAGGTTACCTAGCACGCATGAACATGTTGCACATCCTGCACATTGCAGGGTTATCACCCATTGCACAAAAGCACAGTCGAGGACCCTGTGTCCCCATTTCCCAATGTTTCCTCTTCCCAATATTGACGTTCATTTTTATGTGACTTTTCCTTGTGCATGTGTTCCATGTAGTGTATCTCTTGTTCATTGCATTATGTTAATTTGGTTATTGTACAAGAGATATGCACTTATGAGGTATGAGTTACATGATTGCTTTTTACATCTCCCACAGTTTGCAAGAGCTGGCTTTGTCAAATGATCATCTGTGACATGGCTGGCTTCTCATTGCTGCTGCAGCAGAGACATGATGGACATCTGCCAGAAACAGTAATCATTGCCATGACTCTTTTATTCTGTTATCTTGATGTGTGTGACGTTGCAGGGTTTGGTAAAATTTGGAAGTTGTCGATTTATTTCTTCTCTTAAACATTGACATTGGTATGAAAAAAAGGTATTGGTGAAACTACATGCTTGGATTTACAGTGGCATAGGTTGTCTTGATTGAATCGTGGGATTGTGTGCAGCGTGTGCATCTGCTTCATTTCGTGCATCTGGCACCTGCAGTCTGCTATTTGTCTGCAATGCTGCATTGCAGCTTTGGTGTGTCAGTCATAGACCTCTTGTAAATGTCTACGGTGTGTGGTTTCGTGTCAGGTATGTGCTTTGTTGTGTGTTTGGGTCTTTTGGGATATTTTGTTTGTCGCTTTGTGTGCTGCATTCTGTGTGGGGTCCGAGTGCATCTATGCATTCACACTGTGTCGTATGCGATGTGGTCTGAAGAATCTGCTGTCAGTCTGAGCCATCTGATTTATGGCTTCTGTGATGCATCGAGTGCTTTGTTCAGGGCAGTCGCTTGCAGTGTGAGTCCTGTGGCTGCGGTGGGGTCCCTGGCTTGGTTAGTGTTCCGCTGCAGGGTCCAGGTTTCAGAGTCCATAGTGTGTGTCTGGTATTGATGATTGCTGTGGCATCTATTTTCTTTGCATACGTGCTCGTTGCGTTCAGCTCACCGCTGATGAGACTGTGCGATGGTGGTGGTTGTCTTGCATTTCACAGTAGGGGGAGGTCCTTGGAAAGTGGAATTGGACATCTCAGACTCCAAAAGTGCTTTGCAGTTCATTGTACCGCATGATGAATCAAACGAACGTGCCTTCTGTTACCTTGGATGCTTACGAGTGGCTGGCCTAGACAGTCCAGACCCTGTCTTTGCAGGTTCAGCCTGTATTAATTTCCTTTCCAGTGACTTTGGTCAAGGTGGTGTTGGCCACAGAATGCCCCTGATCTCTGTGGATGTTCCCTGCGATGCATTAGCATGCCAAAGCACACACTTGAGAGTTGATGAATGCTCCATGGACACATTCCGATGAGACCTCCCATAAAATGGTGGATTTCAAAGGCTAGGCAACTCATGCTTGCCTTGACTCAGTGCACAGGGTGTTGCCTTGGGAAGTGAGGGGTCCCGGGTTAGGGTTTGACTCAAGTCAAGGGCACATGGCTGGGTTGTGGGCTTCAAACCCACTGTGTCTCATGCAGGAGGCAGCTGATCCGTGATTGTCTCTTATCGTTGATGTTTCTCTCTGTTTTCCTCTCTCTCTCTCTCTCTCTCTCTCTCTCTCTCTCTCTCTCTCTGTCTCTATCTTTCTGTTTCCCTCTTTGTCTATAGATCTCTGTGTTTGTCTATCTCTCTCTGTCTCTCTGTCTCTGTCTCTCTCTGTCTGCCTCTCTATTTCTCTCTGTCTCAGTCTCTCTCTGTGTCTCTATCACTGTCTGTGTCTGTCTCTATTTTTATCTCTCTGTCTCTCTATTTCTTTCTGTCTCTCTCTTTTTTCTGTCTCTCTCTTTGTCTCTCTCCCTCTCTCTCTGTCTCTTTGTCTCTCTCCCTCTCTCTCTTTGTCTATCTTCCTCTCTCTCTTTGTCTCTCTCTCTCTCTCTTTGTCTCTGTCCCTCTCTTTCTTTGTCTGTCTGTGTTTCTCTCTTTGTCTCTCTCCCTCTTTGTCTGTCCGTCTTTCTCTCTTTGTCTCTCTCCCTCTTTGTCTGTCTGTCTTTCTCTCTTTGTCTCTCTCCCTCTTTGTCTGTCTGTCTTTCTCTCTTTGTCTCTCTCGCTCTCTGTCTGTCTTTCTCTCTTTGTTTTCCTCTGTCTTTCTCTCTGTCTCCCCTCTCCTCCTCCGTCCTCCTCCCCCTCCCTCCCCCTTCTCCTGTAAGTTACCCTACCCCTCCCCTCCCCTCTCCACCATCCTCACTTCTTTTCATCCCCCTCCCTCCCTCCCTCCCTCCCTCCCTCCGTCTGTGTCTCTCTGTGTGTCTCTGCCTCTCTGTCATTTTCTCTGTCTCTCTGTCTCTGACTCTATGTCTCTATGTCTCTCTGTCTCTCTCTGTCTCTCTTTCTGTCGCTCTGTCTGTCTGTCTCTCCCTGTCTCTCTTTGTCTGTCTGTCTCTCTGTCTCTGTCTCTCTCTGTCTCTCTATGTCTGTCTCTCTATTTCTGTCTCTCTCTGTCTGTCTATCTCTGTCTATCCGTGTCTATCTCTGTCTCTCTCTGTTTGTCTGTCTCTCTATCTCTCTGTCTCTGTCTCTTTCTCTTTGTCTCTCTCTGTCTCCCCTCCCTCCCTCCCTCCCTCCTTCCTTCCCTCCCTATCTCCCTCCCTCCCTCCCTCCCTCACTCCTTCCTTTCTTCTCCCCTCCCTCTCTCCCTCCTTTCCTCCCCCTACCCCTCCCCTTCACCACTCTTCCCTCTTGTCCTCACTCTTCCCTCCCCCTCCCCATTACCCCTCCCCTTCACTCTCCTCCCCTCCTCTTCCCTTCCCCTCCCCTTCTCTCCCCCCGTTCCCTCCCCCTATCCCCTTCCCTTCTTCTCTGACACACATAAGAATATGACTTTTCACCAACAAGGACATTTCATTCCATTTACAGAATCATTAATTCCACAATCTCCAATGCTGTTGCACTGAGCATAATCCAGTTCCTAAACATTATTGGGCATCTGCTCCCATCTTTGCCACTTCCATGAACAGTGGGGGGGGGGCGGGTGTGTGTGTGAGAAGATATTAACAGCTACAGGCCCGGTGCATGAAATTCGTGCACGGGGTTGGTGGTGGGGGAGTGGGTGGTCCCTCAGCCCAACCTGTACCTTCTCCAATATGGGACCCCTTGAGGGATGTTCAACTGCCTGTTTATTGAATTGTAATGGATTTGCTCATTGCAGCTTTGTAGCCTGCAGTGCAGGGTCAGGCCAGCCAGCCCTGCATAAGCTTGGCTTTCTCCATTGCCTGGGGCAACCACAACCTCCTGCTCTTCCAGCTCTGTGGCTGGCTGCCGCCATTTGTGTTGGAGTTTATTTGCCTTCAGTAACAAACTTTGTACCCTTGAGTGGAGGCCTGGGCCCACCAGGGTGTGTGGAAAGCTTGGCTTCTTCCTTCATTGCCAGGGAAGCCCAAGCCTCCCTCCTGCTCTCTCTCAGTGGGTGCAGCCATGTTTGCTGTGGTTCATTGGCATGCTTGCTCTGACTGGCTGCTGGCTGTGGCTTGTGGGTATAGCGGAGTGATGATTAATCTGCATATTGCTCTCTTATTAGATAGGATGGCCGCTCATCCTGAGGCATTGAGAGGGCCTGTATACACACAGGTATTATTGACACTTACGGGCATGGTGAACGGATTCGTGTGTCCTTGCTGTCACTCAGCCTGGCCTGCCTTCGCCCTCTCACAATGTGGGTGCCCTTGCAGGATGTCGGACTGCTGGCCTGCTGGTTTCTGTGAAGCCGGCAGTCCGTGATCCCCTGAGGGATGTAGCAATGTGTGCAGTGGCAGGCGGTTGGGGAGGATGCCAAGCTGGGCCAGGATCTCCTTGTGATCATCCAGGCACTGCTGCTGCTGCTGCCTTTGTGGTATCTTAGTAGTGCATCGCTGCATAGGTGGGAGAGAGGCTTGTGCCGCCACAGCCGTGGCTGTTGGTCAACTTAGGGGCATCCGCTCTGTTGGAGCACGCTGATTGCTAGGCAGCAGCATCTGCATTGAGTCTTTTTAGGTGATTGACTGCAAAGCAGACCTGTTCTCTGTGTTGTGCTCTTGTGGTCAGTGTTTTCAGCTCCTGCTCTCAGACAGATTTCCCTGCGGGTATGTTTCCATAAGACGGCTTTGTGAAAAGAGCATTAGATTGCAAATGCATTTCTTTTCTGTTTGTGCTGTTGGTTGGTTGATTGATGTGCTCCCTCCCCGGCTTTGTATTGCAGTTACCAAGCTTGTTGTTCATGGAACATTTACCTGCAACTGCATTGAGAGCATTTCATTTCACTGTGCTTCTTTCCAACGCACACTGCATCCATCCATCCATCCATCCATCCATCCATCCATCCATCCATCCCACCTCACATTGTCTCCACTATGTTGATGGTGCCTGAAGTGCACATGCTAATGTTTCCTATAGTGACTTATCATGCTGTGCATGCTTGTCTGCCTGGCTCACTTATATTACTATCCATGATCTTGTGAATGCTTGTGTGCTTGCTTGATAGTCTGCATAGGTTCCCAGGCATAGAGCACCAAGTGCCCCTGGCCCTTCCATTACCTAAGGCAATGTTCTCCCCCACCTAATACGTCTCTGGTAGCATATCCCTGGATGCAGTTTGCAGGTACTGATTGGTTTCGTTTGTTTGGTATGTGTGTTACATGCAGCACAGAAAGCTGTGGGCACACTTGTTCTACGTTGGGATCAGGGTTCCTGATTAAGTTACTTGCTTCTGGTTCTACTTCTCTCTGTTTGGGCGGCTTCTTTCTGTGACGGCGGTCTTTCAGAGTTGCCTATGTCTGCAGTTCTGATTTCCTGGCACACTCGTGTTGTGTCCTGCAAGTGTGTGTATCCACCATATTTGTCTGTGTGATGCTGCTCAGGTCCTGATTTTCATGGAAATTGTGTTTGGAAATTATTACCAGACTAGAGGCCCGGTGCCCGACATTTGTGCATGGGGGTTGCTGTCCCTCAGCCCAGCCTGCACACTCTCCAATCTGGGACCCCTAAAAGGATGGATGCCCGAGCCCTTTTAGCCCCGATCCCGGTAGGATAGGGCCTAAACAGGCAGTTGGACATCCCTCTCACTATCTAGGACTGCTGGTTCCCCCTTGCTCACCTGTTTGCCTTCATTATTGACCCTAACCACTTCTGTCTGGCAGCCTGATTACCTCCTAACTACTGCCCTGCCAGTCTGATTGCACCTAACTGCCCTCACTTGCAGTCCTGGTTCCCCCCTAACTGCCCTCAACTGCAGGCCTGGTCCATCCCCAGTGCCCTCCTCTGCTGGCCATCTTTTGGCGAGCAACTTTTGTTCACATGGGGCAGCCATCTTTCACCACATGGGGCAGCCATCTTGTCTGTTGGAGTTACAGTGCATTTGCATATTATGCTTTCATTACATAGGAGGATGCAGTCCTGATGCACAGGTGGTGCTTGGCTGGTTTGCTCTGCAGGGTGTCCTGGATCAGGGTTGGGGTTCCTTTGGGGAATGTGGCAGCCTGGGCAAGGGTCTGTGGCGGTTTGCAGGCTGGCCACACCTCCCCAGCGACACATGCGGAGGCTTTGGTATCTGCGATTCATTTCTCTCGTATAATTAAAAGTTTGTGGCCTGGAGCGCATGCTGGGGCATCGTAGGAAGTTTGGCTTCCTCCATCGCTGGGTACACACAAGTCTCCTGCTTGCTCCATGACTGCAGACATTTCTGTTGGGATTTACTTATTTTCCATAATGGAAACTTCGTAGCCATGAGTGGAGTCTGGGGCTGGTCACAGTGGGCGGGGAGCTTGGCTTCCTTCATCGTATGGAAAACCCAACACTCCTCCAAGCTCCCTGTCCACAAGCATCGTGTTTGCGATCATTTGCATACTCGCTCAGCATTGGTTTGTTGGTGTGCTATGTGGGCGTAGCGGGGTGAAAGTTAATTTGCATATCATTCACTCATTGGATGGGATTGCGTCTGCAGATTAACATCCGTTTCCTTATGCACGCGTTGTTGTGATTGGCACTTCTGTTTGCTAGTTTTCTTTGTTTTTGCAGTGCATCTCAGCTTTCTCATTGTCTGGTGTTTCATGCTTGTATGGGTTGAAGACGTCATTTTGCTTTGCTGTTTTCTTAGATCGCGTGCATTTATCTCCGGTGGATAGTGCAGGTTCACGGTGTGGTTGCCTGTGTTTATGTTTGTTCGTCTATCAGTTGTCTCATTTTGATCACTGCTGACAGGTAGGAACAGGGGTGCTGACTGTTGTGCTTTCATGTTTTGTTGCATTCTGTGCTAATCTCTTTGCTCCCCCTTCAGAGGGGAGGGAGGAAAGGAAGGAAGGAAGGAAGGAAGGAAGGAAGGAAGGAAGGAAGGAAGGAAGGAGTACCTTGCTGTAGGGTAGACTTTCTTGGCAATAGTTACAAGGTTGCCAGTTATTAGTGGTCAGGCTAAAAGTTTCTGCTAACTTGGTGGTTGTTCAGTTAGAAATCAGGCTACTACTATCTGGTAACTGCGTTAACAGTATTTAGTATTTCTTATTTGCCTGGATGCCTGTTAATATTTGCAAGGTTTCCATTTCCTTACATATATCATGGTAGTTACTGGTTACCAGTTGCTAGTTGCCATGTTAATAGTAACTACTAACCAGGATGCAAGTTGATAGTTACCAGCTACTAGTTGTTCTGTTAACAGTTACCACTAATGAGGTTAATAGTTATCACTAACTAGGAAATTAGTTACTGCTATCAAAAGTAATTGCTAACTAGTTGCTACTGCTTTGTGTTAGGCCTAAGGGCTTAGGCCTCAGGGCTAGGTCTATCTCGCTGGGGCCTCCAAATGTTGTGGGGTCGAACCCTGGAGTAAAAATAAGACCACCGGAGGCTGCTAATTGATTAAAAAAGCAGGCAAGGATTTATTAAAAACTGGCCAGGACAGCCGCGAGGGCACCTCACGCAGGTGACCACCCTCACGACCGCACTGTCCCAGGTGTAGGCAGTGCTTTTAAAGGTCTAAACCACAAGAATTTTTCTTTTTCTAAATGCTAAATTCTAAATTCTAGACATTGGAATGCAGACTTATCTTGCGAAAGCAAATTGTACAAAAGCAGGACTGAGCAGGGTTAATAATCTCTAAAGGTAGTCAACTCCTAGAGCCACTGAGTCAGTGGGAATCAATCTTCTGTGGTTCTGGTCCACAGGCACAGGAAAATAACCTTTGTGAGTTTCCAGGTCTCAATCTGGAGCTGAGGTAACTACCCTATTGTTTAAGCAAGTAAGTGAGTGCAGAAGCCAGAATAGCAGGGTTAAAATTTAAAAAGCAGTTTTTACCTAAGTATGTTTGCTACCATATTTCAAGAAGAGTGTACAAAGTTATTTGTACATGTGGGAAAGTCCCATAATTAGAGCAGAAGGCCAATTATAGGACAGTGCAAGGAACCACTAGTAATTCAGAGCAAATAATAGTGAATGGAACAGAATTGTGAGAATGCAAGTAGAAAAGACAACAAAATATAAGTCTATAGCATAGAAAGGTCTTTGTACACTCCAGAAAACCCTATAAATACAGCAAAGTGCACATTAAAACAGTCTTTGAAACCACTAGAATTCACTGAAAGAAAGCATTAAACTGTAAAATAGTTGAGAGACAAGTGTATATAGCTTCTCAATTTCACAGATGAGTGTACAAAGTTGTTTTTACATGTGGGGAGGTCCCATAAGTAGAGCAAAAGGCCAGATATAGGACATCGCAAGAAACCAGTAGTAATTCAGAGCAAATACTAATGAATATCACAGAATTGTGAGAGAACAAGTGGAAAAGACATCAAAATGTCAGTCTCTAGTCTAGAAAGGATGTTGTACACTGGAGTAATCCTTGAAATAGAGCAAGTACACATTAAACCAGTCTTTGAAACCAGTAGAATTCAGTGAAAAGTAGCATTAAACTGTAAATCACACTTGGGAGAAAAGTGTATATTGCATCTCCCCTTCAGAGAAGAGTGTAGAAAGGTGTTTGTACGATGAAGGTAAGTCTGGTAACTGTAGCAGAAAGCCAATTGTAAGACATTATAAAAAGACTAGGAACTAACTGTAAAATAGCAGTAAATTGAACAGAATAGTTAGATTATGAAGGGAAAATACATCACAATTGTAGGGTATAGTAATAAAAGTGTTTCGTACATGCAGGATATCTTTGAAATAGAGCAGTAAGCACATTTAAGCAGCTTTAGAAACCACTATAATTCCCTGAAAAGTAGAATTAAACTGTAAATCATACTTGGGAGACAAGTGTATATTGCTTCTCCACTTCAGAGAAGAGGGTAGAAAGGTGTTTATACAATTCAGGAAAGTCTGCTAATTGTAGCTGAAAGCCAATTGTAAGACATTGTAAGAAAGACTAGGAACTAACTGCAAAATAGCAGTAAATTGAACAGAATAGTGAGAGAGCAAGTGGAAAAGAGATCACGATGTTAGGATACAGTAATGACAGTGTTTCATACAATGCGGGAAATCCTAGAATAGAGCCAAGAGCACATTTAAGCAGCTTGGGAAACCACTAGAATCCACTCAAAGTAGCATTAAACTGTAAAACAGTTGAGAGACAAGTGTATAAAGTTTCTCAAGTTCAAAGAAGAGTGTATAAAGTTTTTTGTACATGATGTGAAGTCCCATAGGTAGAGCAGGAGGCTAATTATTGGACAGTGCAAGGAACCACTAGTAATTCAGAGCAAATAATAATGAATATAAAAGAATTGTGAGAGAACAAGTGGAAAAGACATCAAAACATAAGTCTATAGTCAGGAAAGAATGTTGTACACTACAGAAATTATTGAAATAGAGCAAGTGCACATTAAACCAGTCTTTGAAACCAATAGAATTCACTGCAAAGTAGCATTCAACTGTACAACAGTTGAGAGAAAAGTGTATATAGCTTCTGAAGTTCACAGAAGAGTATACAAAGTTGTTTGTATATGTGCGGAAGTCCCATAATTAGAGCAGAAGTCCAATTATAGGACACTGCAAGGAACCACTAGTAATTCAGAGCAAATAATAGTGAATGGAACAGAATTGTGAGAATACAAGTGGAAAAGACAACAAAATATTAGTCTATATTATAGAAACGTGTTTGTACACTGCAGAAAACCCTTTAAATAGAGCAAAGTGCACATTAAACCAGTCTTTGAAACCACTAGAATACACTGGAAAGTAGCATTAAAATGTAAAACAGTTGAGAGACAAGTTTATATAGCTGCTGTAGTTCACAGAGGAGTGCACAAAGTTGTTGTTGGTACATGTGAGGAAGTCCCATAAGTAGAGCAAAAGGCAAGTTATAGGACACTGCAAGAAAGCAGTAGTAATTCAGAGCAAATACTAATGAATATCACAGAATTGTGAGAGAAGAGTGGAAAAGACATCAAAATGTAAGTCTCTAGTCTAGAAAGGATGTTGTACACTGCAGAAATCCTTGAAATAGAGCAAGTGCACATTAAACCAGTCGTTGAAACCACTAGAATTCAGTGAAAATTAGCATTAAACTGTAAATCATGCTTGGAAGAAAAGTGTATATTGCTTCTCCACTTCAGAGAAGAGTGTAGAAAGGTGTTTGTACAATGCAGGTAAGTCTGGTAACTGTAACAGAAAGCCAATTTAAAGACCTTGTAAGAAAGACTAGCAACTAACTGCAAAATAGCAGTAAATTGAACAGAATAGTTAGATTATAAAGGGAAAATACATCACAATTTTTTCGGTATAGTAATAAAAGTGTTTTGTACATGCGGGATATCCTTGAAATAGAGCAATAAGCACATATAAGCAGCTTTAAAAACCACTATAATTCACTGAAAAGTAGCTTTAAACTGTAAATCATACCTGGGAAACAAGTGTATATTGCTTGTATACTTCAGAGAAGAGTGTGGAAAGGTGTCTGTACAATGCAGGTAAGTCTGATAATTACATTAGAAAGCCAATTGTAAGACATTGTAAGAAAGAGGAGGAACTAAGAGCAAAATAGCAATAGATTGAACAGAATAGTGACAGAGCAAGTGGAAAAGAGATCACCATGTTAGCATACAGTAATGAAAGTGTTTCATACAATGCGGGATATTCTAGAATAGAACAAAGAGCACATTTAAGCAGCTTTGGAAACAACTAGAATCCACTCAAAGTAGCATTAAACTGTAAAACAGTTTAGAGACACGTGTATATAGCTTCTCAAGTTCAAAGAAGAGTGTATACAGTTGTTTGTACATGTGGTGAAGTCTCATAAGTAGAGTAGAAGGCCAATTATAGGACACTGCAAAAAACCAGTAGTAATTCAGAGCAAATAATAATGAATATAAAAGAATTGTGAGAGAACAAGTTGAAAAGACATCAAAATGTAGGTCTTATAGTCTAGAAAGGATGTTGTACACTGCAGAAATCCTTGAAATAGAGCAAGTGCACATTAAACCAGTCTTTGAAACCAATAGAATTCACTGCAAAGTAGCATTCAACTGTACAACAGTGGAGAGACAAGTGTATATATCTTCTCAAGTTAAGATAAGAGTGTACAAAGTTGTTTGTACATGTGGGGAAGTCCCATAATTAGAGCAGAAGGCCAATTATAAGGCACTGCAAAGAACCACTAGTAATTAAGAGCAAATAATAGTGCATAGAACAAAATTGTGAGAATACAAGTGGAAAAGACAAGGAAATATAAGTCTATAGTATAAATAGGTCTTTGTACACTGCAGAAAACCCTTTATTTATTTATTTATTTATTCATTTTTATTAAGGTATTATATGTGTACATATCTTACAATTGGCCCCCCACCCCACTCCCATATTTGCCCTCACCCCCCAGAGATTTGCATCCATTGGTTATGCTTATATGCATGCATACAAGTCCTTCGGTTGATCTCTTATCTTCCCCACCTCTTCCTAACCTTCCTGCTGTAATTTGACAGACTGTTTGATGCTTTACTGCCTCTGTATCTATCTTTTTGTTCAACAGTTTATAATGTTCTTTATTATCCATAAATGAGTGACATCATGTGGTATTTTTCTTTTATTAACTGGCTTATTTCACTCAGCATAATGTTCTCCAATTCCATCCAGGTTGCTGCAAATGGTAAGAATTCCTTCTTTTTTGTGGCAGCATAGTATTCCATTGTGTAGATGTACCCTAGTTTTCTGATCCAGTCATCAGCTGATGGGTACCTAGGCTGTTTCCAGATCTTAGCTATTGTAAATTGTGCTGCTATGAACATAGTGGTGCATATATCCTTTCTCATTGGTGTTCCCAGTTTCTTAGGATATATTCCTAGGAGTGGGATTACTGGGTCAAATGGGAGTTCCATTTTCAGTTTTTTGAGGAAACTCCATACTCTTCTCCACAGTGGCTGCACCAGTCTGCATTCCCACCAGCAGTGCACGAGGGTTCCTTTTTCTCCGCATCCTCACCAACACTTGTCGTTTGTTGATTTGTTGATGATAGCCATTTTGACTGGTGTGAGATGGCACCGCATTGTTGTTTTGATTTGCATCTCTCGGATAATTAGTGACGTTGAGGATGTTTTCATGTGTCTCTTGGCCTTCCTTCTGTCTTCTTTTGAAAAGATTCTATTTAGGCCGAAACCGGTTTGGCTCAGTGGATAGAGCGTCGGTCTGCGGACTGAAGGGTCCCAGGTTCGATTCCGGTCAAGGGCATGTACATTGTTTGCGGGCACATCCCCGGTGGGGGGTGTGCAGGAGGCAGCTGGTCGATATTTCTCTCTCATCGATGTTTCTAGCTCTCTATCCCTCTCCCTTCCTCTCTGTAAAAAAATCGATAAAATATATTTTAAAAAAAGAAAAGATTCTATTTAGGTCCGTTGCCCATTTTTTAATTGGATAATTTATCTTCCTTTTATTAAGTTGTATAAGCTGCCTGTAGATGTTGGAGATTAAACCTTTATCAGTGATACCATTTGCAAATATGTTCTCCCATACAGTGGGCATTCTTGTTGTTTTGTTGATAGTTTCTTTTGCTGTAAAAAAAAAGCTTTTTATTTTGATGTAGTTCCATTTGTTTATTTTCTCTTTAGCTTCAATTGTCTTAGGGGCAGTATCGGTGAGGAAGTTCTTTTGGCATATGTCTGAGATTTTGCTGCCTGTGGATTCCTCTAGTATTTTTATGGTTTCCCGTCTTATGTTTAAGTCCTGTATCCATTTTGAGTTTATTTTTGTGTATGGTGTAAGTCGGTGATCTAGCTTCATTTTTTTTGCATGTATCTGTCCAATTTTCCCAACACCATTTATTGAAGAGACTGTCTTGATTCCATTGTATGTTCATGCCTCCTTTGTCAAATATTAATTGAGCGTAGTGGTTTGGGTCAATATCTGGATTCTCTATTCTATTGCATTGATCTATATGTCTGTTTTTGTGCCAGTACCAGGCTGTTTTGAGAATAGTGGCTTTGTAATACAGCTTGAAATCTGGTATTGAGATCCCTCCTACTTTATTCTTCTTTCTCAGGATTGCTGTGGTTATTCGGGGTCTTTTTTTATTCCAGATGAATTTTTGAAGAGTTCTTTCAAGGTCTGTGAAATATGCCGTTGGTATTTCAATGGGGAGTACATTGAATCTATAGATTGCTTTGGGTAGTATGGACATTTTAATGATGTTGATTCTACCAATCCATGAACATGGTATGTTCTTCCATCTGTTTACGTCTTCCTCTATCTCTTTTTTCAGTGTCCTGTAGTTTTCCGCGTATAGGTCTTTTACCTCCTTAGTTAGGTTTATTCCTAGGTATATTAATTTTTTCGGTGTGATGGTAAATGGGATTGCCTTTTTAGTCTCTCTTTCTGTAAGTTCACTATTGGTGTATAGAAAGGCCATAGATTTCTTAGCATTTATTTTGTATCCTGCTACAATGCCGAATTCATTTATTAAGTCTATTAGTTTTTTGACGGAGTCTTTCAGATTTTTTATGTACAATATCATGTCATCTGCAAATAAAGACAGCTTTATTTGTTCTTTTCCAATTTGGATGCCTTTTATTTCTTCTTCTTGTCTACTTGCAATGGCTAATACTTCTAGTACTATGTCAAACAGTAGTGGTGAGAGTGGGCATCCCTGTCTTGTTCCTGTTCTTAGGGGAAATGGTTTTAGTTTTTGTCCATTGAGTATGATGTTTGCTGTGGGTTTATCATATATTGCTTTTATTATGTTGAGGTATGAGCCTTCTATTCCCACTTTGTTGAGAGTTTTTATCAAGAAAGGGTGTTGTATTTTGTCAAATGCTTTTTCTGCATCAATTGATATGACTATGTGATTTTTATCTCTCAATTTGTTTATGTGATGTATCACGTTTATTGATTTGCAAATATTGTACCATCCTTGCATTCATGGGATAAATCCTACTTGGTTATGGTGTATGATCTTTCTGATGTACTGCTGGAGCCGATTTGCTAGAATTTTGTTGAGGATTTTGGCATCTATGTTCATGAGGAATATTGGTCTGTAATTCTCTTTCATTGTGTTGTCTTTATCTGGTTTTGGTATTAGGGTGATGCTGGCTTCATAGAAGGAGCTTGAAAGTGTTCCTTCCTCTTGAATTTTTTTGGAATAGTCTGAGGAGGATAGGTTTTAGTTCTTCCTTGAATGTTTGGTAAAACTCTCCTGTGAAGCCATCAGGCCCCGGGCTTTTGTTTGCCGGAAGCTTTTTGATGACTGCTTCAATTTCGTCCATAGTTATTGGCCTATTGAGCTGTTTAGATTCTTCTTGATTGATTTTTGGAAGGTTATATTTTTCTAGGAATATGTCCATTTCCTCCAGGTTGTCCAGTTTGTTGGAATAGAGTTGTTCGTATTATTTTGTAACAATCTTTTGTATCTCAGCGGGGTCTGTTGTTATTTCACCTCTTTCATTTCTGATTTTGTTTATTTGGGTCCTCTCTCTTTGCTTCTTGGTGAGCCTGGCTAGAGGTTCATCAATCTTGTTTATCCTTTCAAAGAACCAGCTCTTGGTTTTGTTGATCTTTTGTATTGTTTCTTTGGTCTCTATGTCGTTTATCTCTGCTCTGATCTTTGTTATTTCCTTCCTTCTGGTTACACTGGGCTTTTCTTGCTGCTCTTTTTCTAGCTCTTTGAGTTGTAGGGTTAGGTAATTTATTACCATTGTTTCTTGTTTTTTGCAATAGGCTTGTAGAGCTATGAACTTCCCTCTCAAGACTGCTTTCGTTGTGTCCCATAGATTTTGGATTGTTGTGTTTTCATTGTCATTTGTTGCCATGATGTTTTTTATTTCTTCCTTGATCTCTCTGGTGACCCAGTCCTTGTTTAATAGCATGCTCTTTAGTCTCCATGTGTTTGATTTCTTTGGATTGCATTTATTGTAGTTGATTTCCAGTTTTATGTCACTGTGATCTGAGAAGATGCTTGATATAATTTCTATCTTCTTGAATTTGAAGAGACTTTGCCTGTGACCCAGCATATGGTCTATCTTTGAAAATGACCCATGTGCACTTGAGAAGAATGTATATTCTGTGGCTTGGGAGTGAAATGTTCTGAAGATGTCAATTAATTCCATCTGGACTAGTGAGTCATTTAGGATTGATGTTTCTTTGCTGATTTTTTGTTTAGAGGATTTGTCCAATGGTGATAGTGGGGTATTAAAGTCTCCTACTATGATTGTATTGCTATTAATCTCTCCCTTGATATCCTACAGGAGTTTTTTTTTATGTATTTGGGTGCTCCTATTTTGGGTGCGTATATGTTTACCAGAATTATTTCTTCTTGTTGGATTTCTCCCTTTAGTATTATGAAATGGCCTTCCTTATGTCTTGTTATGGCATTTACTTTGAGGTCTATTTTGTCAGATATAAGTATTGCTATCCCAGCTCTTTTTTTCATTTCCATTTGCCTGAAAGATATTTTTCCATCCCTTCACTTTCAATCTGTGTGAGTCTCTTGTTCTGAGGTGGGTCTCTTATAGACAGCATTTATATGGGTCATGTTTTTTTTATCCATTCAGCCACTCGATGTCTTTTGATTGGAGCATTTAGTCCGTTTACATTTAAAGTTATTACTGAAAGGTATTTGTTTGTAGTCATATCTATTTTTGTGTCTGTATTCCTTTCTTACCTGTTTATTTCTTCTTTTTACAGTATTCCCTTTAGCATTTCTTGAATTGCTGGTTTGGTGGTGATAAACTCCCTGAGCCTTCTTTTGTCTTCGAAGCACCTGATTTCCCCTTCGATTTTGATAGCCTTGCTGGATATAGTATTCTTGGATTCAGTCCTTTGCTTTGCAACACTTTGTATACCTCCTTCAATTCTCTTCTAGCTTGTTGTGTTTCTGTTGAGTAATCATTTGATATTCTGATGTGTGCTCCTTTGTAGGTAACTCTCTGTCTCTCTCTTGCCGCCTTTAAGATTCTCTCTTTATCATTTATATTTGCCATTGAAATTATGACATGTCTTGGTGTGGGTCTTTTGGGATTGATCCTGCTTGGGACTCTCTGTACTTGTGTAACTTTTATCTTTCCCATATTCGGGAAGTTTTCTGTCATTATTTCTTCAAATAGATTTTCTAATCCCTGTTGCTCTTCTTGTCCTTCTGGCAGCCCTATTATACACATGTTACTTCGTTTCATGTTGTCCCGAAGCTCCCTTAGGCTTTCCTCCTGCTTTTTAATTTTTTTCTCCAATTGCTATTCAGATTGAGCTTGTTTCTGTACCTGATCTTCTAACTCACTAATTCGGTCCTCTGCTTCTTGTAGTCTACTGTTGAAACTTTCCATGGTGTTTTTGATTGTAGCTATATCACTTTTCATTTCTTCCTGATTCTTGCATAAGTTGTTGATTTTCTCATCCATCTGATGTATAAATTCCACGACCATTACTCTGAACTCTTTTCGGTCATGTTGCAAGCTTCAGTTTCACTAATTTCCTTTCTTGGTGACTCCTCATTTTCCTTCTTCTGTGAATTGATTTGTCTCCCCATTCTGACTATCACCAGAAAGCTCAAGCTTCAGTTTGCGTGGACCTGGGCCATGTGCTGTGGGGACTTAGCTCCACCCGAGTTTCACTGAAGTGCTCTGACACTAGGATGTGTGGCTGCCATTGGTTGGTGGGAACCAGGCTTGCCCAGGGTCAGTGTCCCCGGTGTTCCATGTGGTCTCGTGTGCACACTCAGAATCAGGGGCCCTGTCTGCACCACACTGTTGGTATGTGCCTAAAATGAGATCCTTAGCATGTGCCAGGTGTCAGAGTTTCCCTGTGTCTGCACCAAGAATCAATTGTCAGAGTCTCTGTTGCATTGTGCAGTTTCTCATTGAGAATCAGGGTCCCTGTGTGTGCATGCACCACAATTGGAGTCACTGGCTCTTAGTGTGAATGCGCTGTGAGTCAGGGATCCCAGGAAGCTATGTCCAGCATGCCAAATTCCCTGAAGTGGAGCTGCGTCCTGTGTGTGCTCTCTCTACTGAGCCAAACCAGCTAGGGCTTCGCATACTCTCAAATTCCTTAAGGGGAGCTGCCTCCGTGCACTCTCCCAGATTCCCTGAAGGGGGGCGGAGTACTCCTGTGCACCAAATTCCCCAAAGGGGAGCCCATCTGTGCATGCTCTAAGATTCCCCGAAGGGGAGCTGTGTCCCACAAGCAAAATTCCCCCAAATTCCCTGACGGGGAGCCCTCTGGGCACGCTGTCAGATTTACCCTAAGGGGAGCTACATCTGTAACTCGCGCCAAATTCCATAAAGGGGAGTGTGTCAGTGTGCAGGTGCTCTGCAGCTTGGGTGAGGGGTGGGTCTATCAGTTACTATGGCGCTATCCGCGAGCCTGTGGGGAGGATAGGCTCTTTGACTCATGAAAATCAGCTGCCTTGAAGTCTGGATTCTTGTTGTCTGTTGGTCTGAAGCTGTGATAGCAGTTCTCTGTCCACAGTGGATGCAGGGACCTGGTTTGTGTCTGAAGCCACTAGTTTCAGGCAGCTCTGTTTCTCAAGATGGCATGGTCTCCACGTCCTCACCAGCCACCAAGATGTGTCCCCTTTGTGCACGGAGCTCCGCCATCTAGGACTGCCCAAATAGGCAGCCCCTTGGAAGACCTGCAGAATCTAACTGACCCTAGCTCATACACACACACACACCACAGATGTCTACACTCTACTCTATGGGTTCCTAAATCACACTCTCTCTCTCCATACCTTCCTGCTGGTCACCATCTTTTCATAAGTCAGAAAAGCCTTTAAATAGAGCAAAGTGCACATTAAACCAGTCTTTGAAACCACAAGAATTCACTGAAAGGTAGCATTAAACGGTAAAACAGTTGAGAGATAAGTGTATATGGCTTTTGCAGTTCACAGAAGAGTGTACAAAGTTGTTTGTACATGAGGGGAAGTCCCATAAGTAGAGCAAAAGGCCAGTTATAAGACACTGCAAGAAACCAGTAACAATTCAGAGCAAATAATAATGAATATAACAGAATTGAGGGAGAACAAGTGGAAAAGACATCAAAATGTAAGTCTAAAGTATAGAAAGGATGTTGTACACTGCAGAAATCCTTGAAATAGAGCAAGTGCACATTAAACCAGTCTTTGTAACCACTAGAATTCAAAGAAAAGTAGCATTAATCTGTAAAACATAGCTAAGGAACAAGTGTATAATGCTTCTCAACTTCAGAGAAGAGTGTAGAAAGCTCTTTGTACAATGCAGGTAAGTCCAGTAGTACAGCAGAAAGCCAATTGAAAGACACTGTAAGAAAAACTAGGAACTAACTGCAAAATAACAGTAAATTGAACAGAGTAGTTAGATTATAAAAAGAAAATACATCACAATTTCTGGGTATAGTAATGAAAGTGTTTCCTACATGCGGGATTTCCTTAAAATCGAGCAGTAAGCACAATTAAGCAGCTTTAGAAACCACTACAATTCACTGAAAAGTAGCATTAAACAGTAAATCATACTTGGGAAACAAGTGTATATTGCTTGTATACTTCAGAGAAGAGTGTGGAAAGGTGTCTGTACAATGCAGGTAAGTCTGATAATTACATTAGAAAGCCAATTGTAAGACATTGTAAGAAAGACTAGGAACTAAGAGCAAAATAGCAATTAATTGAACAGAATTGTGACAGAGCAAGTGGAAAAGAGATCACCATGTTAGCATACAGTATTGAAAGTGTTTCATACAATGCGGGAAATCCTACAATAGAGCAAAGAGCACATTTAAGCAACTTTGGAAACCACTAGAATTCACTCAAAGTAGCATTGAACTGTAAAACAGTTGCGAGACAAGTGTATATAGCTTATCAAGTTCACAGAAGAGTGTACAAAGTGGTTTGTACATGTGGGGAAGTCCCATAAGTAGAGCAAAAGGCCAGTTATAAGACACTGCAAGAAACCACTAGCATTTCAGAGGAAATAATAATGAATATAACAGAATTGTGAGAGAACAAGTGGAAAAGACATCCTAATGTAAGTCTAATATCTAGAATGGAGGTTGTACACTGCAGAAATCCTTGAAATAGGGCAAGTGCACATTAAACCAGTCTTTGTAACCACTAGAATTCAAACAAAAGTAGCATTAATCTGTAAAACATAGTTAAGGGACAAGTGTATAATGCTTCTCAACTTCAGAGAAGAGTGTAGAAAGCTGTTTGTACAATGCAGGTAAGTCCAGTAAATACAGCAGAAAGCTAACTGTAAGACATTGTAAGAAAGACTAGGAATTAACTATAAAATAGCAGTAAATTGAACAAAATAGTTAGAGTATAAAGGTAAAATACATCACAATTTCTGGGTCTAGTAATGAAAGGGTTTCATACATGTGGGATATCATTGAAATAGAGCAGTAAGCAAAATTAAGCAGCTTTAGAAACCACTATAATTCACTGAAAAGTAGCATTAAAGTGTAAATCATACCTGGGAAACAACTGTATATTGCTGCTCAACTTCAGAGAAGAGTATAGAAAGGTGTTTGTACAAGGCAGGTAAGTCCGCTAAGTACAGTAGAAAGCCAATTGTAAGACATTGTAAGAAAGACTAAGAACTATCTGTAAAATAGCAATAAATTTAACAGAATAGTGACAGAACAAGTGTAAAAGAAATCACTATGTTAGGATACAGTATTTTTTGTTTGTTTGTTTGTTTGTTTATTTATTTATTTATTTATTTTTAAATTTCTTTATTGATTAAGGTGTCACATATTTGTCCTCATCCCCCCATTCCCATCCCACACCCCTCCCCACGGATGCCCCAACCCCCTGTTGAACTTAACCATTGGTTAGGCTCATATGCATGCACACAAAACCTTTGGTTGATCTCTCCCCCCTCCCCCCACCCTCCCCTATCCTCCCTCTGAGGCCCGATAGTCCGATCGATGCCTCCTTGTTTCTGGTTCTGTTCTTGTTCATCAGTCTATGTTGTTCATCATTTCCCCTAGATGAGTGATATCATGTGTCACTAGAGATATACTTATAAGAACTGAATGTGAGAAGAGCAATAATAGTTATGCTGACAGGCAAATGAATCAGTCTGTAGTGAGTTTCTTTCTGGACCAACAGTTCTTTTGAGACCCAATATCAATGTCCACCAGTTCCTTATGTGTACATGTTGGCACTGACCCCTCAGCTCTGGATGGTGGACAAATGGTGGTAATGCAGGTGCGACTCCCTCTGGTTTGGTCTTGGCCGGACCCAGGGGCACCGCTTCACCCGGACCCAGGGGCACGTGGCCTCACCCGGACCCAGGGGAGCGCGGCCTCACCTGGATCCAGGTGCACGTGGCTTCACCCGGACCCGGGACCCAGCCTCACCCGGATCCAGGGGTACACGGCCTCACCCGGACCCGGGATCCAGCTTCACCTGGACTCAGGAGAGCGTGGCCTCACCCGGACCCAGGGGCGCATGGCCTCTCCCGGGCCCGGGACCCAGCCTCACCCGGATCCAGGGGCACACGGCCTCACCTGGACCCGGGATCCAGCTTCACCTGGCCCCAGGGGCGCATGGCCTCACCTGGACCCAGGGGAGCACGGCCTCACCGGGACCCAGGGGCGCGTGGCCTCTCCCAGACCCAGGGGCGCGTGGCCTCACCCGGACCCAGGGGCGCGTGGCCTCTTCCAGACCCAGGGGCGCGTGGCCTCACCCGGATCCAGGGTCACACGGCCTCACCCGGACCCAGGGGCGCGTGGCCTCACCCTGATCCAGGGGCCCATGGCCTCACCCGGACACGGGACCCAGCCTCACCCGGATCCAGGGGCACACGACCTCGCCCAGACCCAGGATTCAGCTTCACCCGGACCCAGGGGCGCGTGGCCTCTCCCAGACCCAGGGTCGTGTGGCCTCACCCGGATCCAGGAGCCCACGGCCTCACTCGGACCCGGAACCCAGCTCACCCGGACCCAGGGGTGCATGGCCTCACCCGGACCCAGAGGCGCGTGGCCTCTCCCGGGCCCGGGACCCAGCCTCACACGGATCCAGGGGCACAAGGCCTCGCCCGGACCCAGGATCTAGCTTCCCCCGGACCCAGGGGCGCGTGGCCTCTCCCGGGCCCGGGACCCAGCCTCACCCGGATCCAGGGGCACACGGCATCACCTGGACCCGGGATCCAGCTTCACCCGGCCCCAGGGGCGCATGGCCTCTCCCAGACCCAGGGGAGCGTGGCCTCACCCTGATCCAGGGTCCATGGCCTCACCCGGACCCGGGACCTAGCCTCACCCGGATCCAGGGGCACACGACCTCGCCCAGACCCAGGATTCAGCTTGACCTGGACCCAGGGGCACGTGGCCTTACCCGGACTCAGGGGCGTGTGGCCTCACCCGGGCCCGGGACCCAGCCTCACCCAGATCCAGGGGCACAGGGCCTCGCCCGGACCCGGGATCTAGCTTCCCCCAGACCCAGGGGCGCGTGGCCTCTCCCGGGCCCGGCACCCAGCCTCAACCGGATCCAGGGGCACACGGCCTCGCCCGGACCCGGGATCTTGCTTCCCCCGGACCCAGGGGTGCGTGGCCTCTCCAAGACCAAGGGTCGCGTGGCCTCACCCGGATCCAGGGTCGCACGGCCTCACCCGGGCCCGGGACCCAGCCTCACCCGGATCCAGGGGCACACGGCCTCACCCGGACCCGGGATCCAGCTTCACCCGGACCCAGGGGCGCGTGGCCTTAACCGGACCCAGGGGCGCATGGCCTCACCCAGGCCCGGGACCCAGCGTCACCCGGATCCAGGGGCACACGGCCTCACCCGGACCCGGGATCTAGCTTCCCCTGGACCCAGGGACGCGTGGCTTCACCCGGACCCAGGGGCGCGTGGCCTCTCCCGGACCCAGGGGCGCGTGGCCTCACCCGGACCCAGAGGTGCGTGGCCTCTCCCGGGCCCGGGACCCAGCCTCACCCGGATCCAGGGGCACACGGCCTCGCCCGGACCCGGGATCTAGCTTCCCCCGGACCCAGGGGCACGTGGCCTCTCCCGGGCCCGGGACCCAGCCTCACCCGGATCCAGGGGCACACGGCCTTGCCCGGACCCGGGATCTAGCTTCCCCCGGACCCAGGGGCGCGTGGCCTCTCCTGGGCCTGGGACCCAGCCTCACCCGGATCCAGGGGCACACGGCCTCACCTGGACCCGGGATCCAGCTCACCCGGCCCCAGGGGCGCATGGCCTCACCCAGACCCAGAGGCGCGTGGCCTCTCCCCTGCCCGGGACCCAGCCTCACCTGGATACAGGGGCACACGGCCTCTCCCGGACCCAGGATCTAGCTTCCCCCGGACCCAGGGACGCGTGGCCTCTCCTGGGCCCGGGATCCAGCCTCACCCGGATCCAGGGGCACACGGCCTCACCTGGACCTGGGATCCAGCTTCACCCGGCCCCAGGGGCGCATGGCCTCACCTGGACCCAGGGGAGCGCGGCCTCACCCGGACCCAGGGGCGCGTGGCCTCTCCCAGACCCAGGGGCGCGTGGCCTCACCCTGATCCAGGGTCCATGGCCTCACCTGGACCCGGTACCCAGCCTCACCCAGATCCAGGGGCACACGACCTCGCCCAGACCCAGGATTCAGCTTCACCTGGACCCAGGGGTGCGTGGCCTTACCCGGACCCAGGGGCGTGTGGCCTCACCCGGGCCCGGGACCCAGCCTCACCCAGATCCAGGGGCACACGGCCTCGCCTGGACCCGGGATCTAGCTTCCCCCGGACCCAGGGGCGCATGGCCTCACCCGGATCCAGGGGCGCACGGCCTCACCCGGGCCCGGGACCCAGCCTCACCCGGATCCAGGGGCACACGGCCTCACCCAGACCCGGGATCTAGCTTCCTCTGGCCCCCGGACGCGTGGCCTCACCCAGACCCAGGGGCGCATGGCCTCTCCCTGACCCAGGGGCGCGTGGCCTCACCCGGACCCAGAGGTGCGTGGCCTCTCCCGGGCCCGGGACCCAGCCTCACCCGGATCCAGGGGCACACGGCCTCGCCTGGACCCGGGATCTAGCTTCCCCCGGACCCAGGGGCGCGTGGCCTCTCCCGGGCCCGGGACCCAGCCTCACCTGGATCCAGGGGCACACGGCCTCACCTGGACCCGGGATCCAGCTTCACCTGGCCCCAGGGGTGCATGGCCTCACCTGGACCCAGGGGAGCGCGGCCTCACCCGGACCCAGGGGTGCGTGGCCTCTCCCAGACCCAGGGGCGCGTGGCCTCGCCCTGATCCAGGGTCCATGGCCTCACCCGGACCCGGGACCCAGCCTCACCCGGATCCAGGGGCACACAGCCTCGCCCAGACCCAGGATTCAGCTTCACCTGTTCCCAGGGCCGCATGGCCTCACCCGGACCCAAGGGCGCGTGGCCTCTCCCGGGCCTGGGACCCAGCCTCACCCGTATCCAGGGGCACACGGTCTCACCCGGGCCCGGGATCTAGCTTTCCCCAGACCCAGGGGCGGGTGGCCTCACCCGGATCCAGGGGCGCACGGCCTCACCCGTGCCCGGGACCCAGCCTCACCCGGATCCAGGGGCACACGGCCTCGCCCGGACCCGGGATCTAGCTTCCCCCGGACCCAGAGGCGCGTGGCCTCTCCCAGACCCAGGGTCGCGTGGCCTCACCAGGATCCAGGGGCGCACGGCCTCACTCGGACGCGGGATATAGCTTTCCCCGGACCCAGGGGCACGTGGCCTCTCCCTGACCCAGGGTTTCATGGCCTCACCCGGATCCAGGGGCGCACGGCTTCACCCAGATCCGGGACTCAGCGGGGTTTCATCTTCTTGATCCCAATTCCTGTTGGTCAATTCCCTCTCAGCAATTCTTTCGGCCATTTTCTCAGAGCTCCAGGGCAGCCGCCGCAGAACTCGTTGGGCGGCGGACTCAGCGAAGCTCCGGTGTGCCTGGTGCGTGGCGGCGGGCTGGTCCGGGGTGGCTGCGTCGACCCTTGGGTCTGCAGCGGTGGCCGGTCGCCGAGCGTGCGCACCTGGCCGCTTCTGGGGCATTGAGATTCTTGAAGGACTCGGAGGTCAGCAAGCGGGGAGTCTCCCACCCCATGTCTCCCAGGGGCTCGTCTGTCCGTGCTCGGCAGCGAGTTGAGCCGTCCCCTCAGCCGGAGACCGCCGGGGGAACTGCGCCAAGCACGTTCCAGGCCGCCATTGTGTCGCCTGAGCCGTAGTTTTTAAAGTGTGATCTTCGGGTCACCGGCATCAGCATCATCCCGCGTACCCCTCTCTTTTATTCTAGTTGTAGAGCATCTGCTCAGCCAGCCCTCCAGTGGTTCTGGATGGTGTCTGCTCTGAGGATACACTATTGAAAGTGTTTCATACAATGCGGGAAATCCTAGAATAGAGCAAAGAGCACATTTAAGCAAATGTGGAAACCACTAGAATTCACTTAAAGTAGCATTAAACTGTAAAACATTGGGAGACAAGTGTATATAGCTTATCAAGTTCACAAAAGAGTGTACAAAGTGGTTTGTACATGTGGGGAAGTCCCATAAAGGCCAGTTTTAGGACACTATAAGAAACCAGTAGTAATTCAGAGCAAATAATAATGAACATAACAGAATTGTGAGAGAACTAGTGGAGAAGACATCAAAATGTAAGTCAAATGTCTAGAAAGGATGTTGTACACTGCAGAAATCCTTGAAATACAGCAAGTGCACATTAAGCCAGTCTTTGTAACAACTAGAATTCAAAGAAAAGTAGCATTAATCTGTAAAACATAGTTAAGGAACAAGTGTATAATGCTTCTCAACTTCAGAGAAGAGTGTAGAAAACTGTTCCTACAATGCAGGAAAGTCCGGTAAGTACAGCAGAAAGCCAACTGTAAGACATTGTAAGAAAGACTAGGAACTAACTGTAAAATAGCAGTAAATTGAACAAAATAATTAGATTATAAAGGGAAAATACATCACAATTTCTGGGTATAGTAATGAAAGTGTTTCGTACATGCGGGATATCCTTGAAATCGAGCAGTAAGCACATTTAAGCAGCTTTAGAAACTACTACAATTCACTGAGGAGTAGCATTAAACTGTAAATCGAACTTGGGAGACAAGTGTATATTGCTTCTCCACTTCAGAGAAGAGTGTAGAAAGGTGTTTGTACAATGCAGGTAAGTCCGCTAATTACAGCAGAAAGCCAATTGTAAAACATGTAAGAAAGGAGGAACTAAGAGCAAAATAGCAATAAATTGAACAGAATAATGACAGAGCAAGTGGAAAAGAGATCACCATGTTAGTATACAGTAATGAAAGTGTTTGATACAATGCGGGAAATCCTAGAATAGAGCAAAGAGCACATTTAAGCAGCTTTGGAAAACACTAGAATTCACTCGAAGTAGCATTAAAATGTAAAACAGTTGAGAGACAAGTGTTTATATCTTCTCAAGTACATAGAAGAGCATACAAAGTTGTTTGTACATGTGGGGACATCCTATAATTAGAGCACAAGTCCAATTATAGGACACTGCAAGGAACCACTAGTAATTCAGAGCAAATAATAGTGAATTGAACAGAATTGTGAGAATACAAGTCGAAAAATATCAAAATGTAAGTCTATAGTCTAGAAACGTCTTTGTACACTGCAGAAAACCCTTTAAATAGAGCAAAGTGCACATTAAACAAGTCTTTGAAACCACTAGAATTCACTGATAGGTAGCATTAAACTGTACAACAGTTGAGAGACAAGTGTATATAGCTTCTACAGTTCACAGAGGAGTGTACAAAGCTGTTTGTACATGTGGGGAAGTCCCATAAGTAGATAAAAAGGCCAGTTGTAGGACACTACAAGAAACCAGTAGTAATTCAGAGCATATAATAATGAATATAACAGAATTGTGAGAGAAAAAGAGGAAAAGACATCAAAATGTAAGTCTAAAGTCTAGAAAGTATGTTGTACACTGCAGAAATCCTTGAAATAGAACCAGTGCACATAAAACCAGTCTTTGTAACCACTAGAATTCAAAGAAAAGTAGCATTAATCTGTAAAACATAGTTAAGGGACAAGTGTATAATGCTTCTCAACTTCAGAGAAGAGTGTAGAAAGCTGTTTCTACAATGCAGGTAAGTCGGGTAAGTACATCAGAAAGCCAATTGTAAGACATTGTAAGAAAGACTAAGAACTAACTGTAAAATAGCAGTAAATTGAACAAAATAGTTAGATTATAAAGGGAAAATACATCACAATTTCTGGGTATAGTAATGAAAGTGTTTCGTACATGTGGGATATCCTTGAAATAGAGCAGTTAGCAAAATTAAGCAGCTTTAGAAACCACTATAATTCACTGAAAAGTAGCATTAAACTGTAAATCATACCTGGGAAACAAGTGTATATTGCTTCTCAACTTCAACAAAAGAGTATAGAAAGGTGTTTGTACAATGCAGGTAAGTCCTCTAATTACAGCAGAAAGCCAATTGTAAGACATTGTAAGAAAGACTAGGAACTAAGCAAAATAGCAATAAATTGAACAGAATAGTGACAGAGCAAGGGGAAAAGAGATCACCATGTTAGCATACAGTAATGAAAGTGTTTCATACAATGCGGGATATTCTAGAATAGAACAAAGAGCACATTTAAGCAGCTTTGGAAACAACTAGAATCTACTCAAAGTAGCATTAAACTGTAAAACAGTTTACAGACAAGTGTATATAGCTTCTCAAGTTCAAAGAAGAGTGTATACAGTTGTTTGTACATGAGGTGAAGTCTCATAAGTAGAGTAGAAGGCCAATTATAGGACACTGCAAAAAACCAGTAGTAATTCAGAGCAAATAATAATGAATATAAAAGAATTGTGAGAGAACAAGTTGAAAAGACATCAAAATGTAGGTCTATAGGCTAGAAAGGATGTTGTACACTGCAGAAATCCTTGAAATAGAGCAAGTGCACATTAAACCAGTCTTTGAAACCAATAGAATTCACTGCAAAGTAGCATTCAACTGTACAACAGTGGAGAGACAAGTGTACATGTTGGCACAAGGACCGAGCACAAGGTCGCGGCGTCGACCCAACGGGGCCCTGAGAGTGCCCCCAACTTCACGGGTCCCGGGTCCGAGGAGCCCGCGCGAGAGCAGCGGCGACGGCCCCAGGAGCCATCCCGGCCCAAGCCTCAGTCCAACCTCAGGGAGGTCGCGTGTGCGGTGCCCGCCGAAGCCGTCCTCATTCACCAGTCCCGGGACCGAGGGGGCATGGCGGACCGCCTGCTCAACCATCCAGCCGGGGACGTCCTCCCCGGGGGGGCCAAGAGCACTGGCCAAGGCCCTGGTCCCAGAGGGGGAGCAAAGGCGAACAGGAAGAAGAAGAAGCAGGGGCACAGGTCCGTGCCTGCGTGCCAGTGATGCCAGCAGCAGGAGTGGCCCAGGAGCCTGCGGGAGAGCCTTGAGCTGAGCGCTGAGGGGTTGGGGTTGGGGGGGGGGGGAGGGCGGGCGTGGTGGGCGTGGTTTGGGGGGGATTGGGAGGGTGTGTGGAAGTGTGTGTGTGTGTGTGTGTGCTACTTTCCAGGGTGCCGGGTCAAGGGTCAGTGATGGGCGGCACAAAATCGCAATTTGGCAAAGTTGGATACTCCTGAACCCATGTAGGGGGGTGAGGGGCGAGAGAAAGGGGGCGACAGGAGGAAGGTGGGAGGAGGAGGAAGGGGCGTGGTTGTGCGCATTGATTTTAGTCTCTCTGTTCACGTGCCCCGCGTCCTGAAGCCCATTAGCCCATCAGCCCATCAGCCCTTGGCGTCCGCTTCCCAGATCTGCCTGCACTCCCAGGCCCCAGTTCTGCCCCGTGGAGGAGCTGGGTCTCCACTCCTGTGACTAATCACTGGAATGGCTCGATGTCCCCCTCCCGAGGCGCATGCCCAGCTGTGCTGATGTGAACCCGGGTGGATCATACCCGCAGGGTGGCCACGACTGCAGGCAAACGTCCCGGCGCCCTCCCAGGATCCCAGGATCGGCAGCCCAGCACAGCCGGGGAGGCTTGTGTGGCGCACGAGAGCCCCCAAAACATTTCCAACCCCTCCCTGGTGGGCTGTCACTGCTCTTGCCACCCTGGAGAGGCCGGGAAATGTGTGACCAGCTGCCCCAGAGTCCTCCAGGTTTTGCACCGCAGCCCCCAGCCCCCGGGTCCTTCCGCCATTGCCAAAGAGGGTTGTCCTGGGCCCACCCGATCCTGTCTAAACATGTGTGGTCGCCTCTCCGACCCAGCAAACGGTGGTGCCGCCCTGCAAGACGTGGAGAAGGTGTCCTGCGGGGGTCCTCGGGCACCTGCGGAATCTCCCAAGTCCTCTCTAAGCCCGGGAAACGCTTCGGCAGGCCCGTGGCGCCCTCTGCTGGTCGATGAGCGCTAATGCGTGTGTGTGTGTGTGTGTGTGTGTGTGTGTGTGTGTGTGTGTGTGTGTCCGCCCCGCAGCCTCCTCTGGGGGAGGCAGAGCCAGGTGCCTGGACCTCCCCAGGTCTGGGGAGACCCGAGGCGGTGGCGGGGGTGGGATGGGGAGGCTGGAGGGGGACGAGCGAACGTCCTGCAAGGAGCGCTGTCTATGAGAATGCAGGGACTTGCGGGGACAGGGGGTGGGTGGGGGGGTGTTTGGCGCGAGGCGACTGGTGGTAGGTGGGGGGAGGGGCGTGCTCATGGATGCGTTCAGAGCACTCAATCAGCGAGTGTGCCTGGGAGACCGCTGACGAACACGCGAACACGTGGCAGCACAAGGACGGCTACCAAGATTTCTGCCGAGTGATCCACGTCTGGGAGATTCACCGTGGCTGTTTTCCTCGTGGCTAGGGCCTGCGTATGATATTTGGTGCTCACGCGAGATTGTGATCACATCTACAGGAAAACTGACCTCATTCGATTAAATGGTTTTGAGAGACAGACGTCGTGCAGCCCGTCTTAAGGACGGCATCCTATGCCTTTCCTAGATTCGCCATGTCCCGCTACCACCAACGAGGTGGCGTACCAGAAGAGAAAGGCATTCCCCGAGAGTCCAGATGGCAGAAGTCAAAAATCAAGGTGCCAGCGGGACCCCTTTCCATCTGAGGTCTCTGAGGTCGCTGGGCGGGGCCGCTGGTGGCCTCTGGTGTCGCTCGCCCAGTACCTTCAACTCCAGCGTCTGCCTCCCACGACCTCCAAGGCCAGCTTCGATGTGTCTGCGTCTCCCGTCTCCCTCCCCTTTCTTCGAGGAACACCAGGCGTGGGGCGCGGAGACCAGCCTCTGTTCAGGAGCACCTTTTCTCGAGACCCTTGCGTTAATCCCACCTGAAAGGTGTGCCTGGGTCCGCCTGGGGCAGGAGGGCCCACACCCTAAAGTTGATTCCATCAAGCCTGGGGGCCACTGATTGGTGGAGCTCGTGGCTCCTCCCAGCACGCTCTGGGCCTATAAAAGGGCGGGTGGGGCGGCCAGGGCCTTCATTCTCAGACCTCCTCTGCCCCGGACGCTTCGTTCTCCAAGGGAGCTTTCAGGGGAGAGATCTCGCGAAGGCCCTGTCCGCGGACATGGAGGCCGCTTCTGCGCACCGGGAAGAGGAGCTTCAGCTCAGGCACCCCCCGAAGGTCGAATCCGCTGGATTCGGTGATGGGGCCGCAGAAGTCCACTGTGGCCCCCGCGGGCCTCAGGAACCACCACCACCCCGGGAGAGCGGGTGCGCCCCGCGGGGCCCACTGGCTCCCGCCAACACCCCTCCTCCGAGTGGGAGCTGGAGCCCGGGGAGACCCCGCGCGGTGGGGGCCGGGCTTCAGAACCTGGGCAACACCTGCTACGCGAACGCAGCCCTGCAGTGCCTCAGCTACACCCCGCCCCTGGCCCGCTACCTGCTGTCCGGGCGGCACTCGGGGGCCTGCGGGCGGCGGGCGTCCTGCGCCCTGCAGGCTCACGTGACCCGGGCCCTCCTGCGCCCCGGGGACGTCATCGTGCCCGAGAGGGAGCTGCTTGCGGGCTTCCACACGTACCGGCAGGAGGACGCCCACGAGTTCCTCCTGTTCACGCTGGACGCCCTGCAGCGGGCCTGTGTGCCTGAGGAGCGGCCGCCGTCGCCGCCGGGCCGGCCCTCCCAGGAGGACGCCACCCTGATCCGTCGGGTCTTTGGAGGCCACTGGAGATCTCGGATCCAGTGCCTCTGCTGCCAGGGCGTGTCCGACACCCTGGACCCTTACCTGGACATCGGCCTGGACATCCAGGCGGCGCAGAGCGTGACCCAGGCCCTGGAGCTGCTGGTGAGGCCCGAGCGGCTGGGCGGGGCCGACGGCTACCAGTGCGGCAAGTGCCGCCGGAAGGTGCCGGCCACCAAGACGCTGCGCCTGCACGCGGCCTCCAGGGTGCTCACACTCGTGCTGAAGCGGTTCTCGGCCCTCGCGGACAGCAAGGTGGAGCGGGACGTGCGCTACCCGGAGCACCTGGACCTGCGGCCCTACCTGTCCCAGGGGCACCGCGCGGGCCCGCTGCTGTACCGGCTCTACGCCGTGCTGGTCCACTCGGGCCGCACCTGCCACAGCGGCCACTACTGCTACGTCCGAACCGCGGGCGGCCGGTGGTTCAAGATGGACGACGCCCAGGTGACCGCCTGCGATGCTTCTGAGGCCCTGAGCCAACGCGCCTATGTGCTCTTTTACGTCCAGACCAGTGAACTGGAAGGAGACAGTGGGAAACCCACATGCCCCGGGACCGAGCACAAGGTCACGGTGTCGACCCAACGGGGCCCCGAGAGTGCCCCCAACTTCACGGGTCCCGGGTCCGAGGAGCCCGCGCGAGAGCAGCGGCGACGGCCCCAGGAGCCATCCCGGCCCAAGCCTCAGTCCAACCTCAGGGAGGTCGCGTGTGCGGTGCCCGCCGAAGCCGTCCGCATTCACCAGTCCCGGGACCGAGGGGGCACGGCGGACCGCCTGCTCAACCATCCAGCCGGGGACGTCCTTCCCGGGGGGGCCAAGGGCACTGGCCAAGGCCCTGGTCCCAGAGGGGGAGCCAAGGCGAACAGGAAGAAGAAGAAGAAGAAGCAGGGGCACAGGTCCGTGCCCGCGTGCCAGTGATGCCAGCAGCAGGAGTGGCCCAGGAGCCTGCAGGAGAGCCTTGGGCTGAGCGCTGAAGGGTTGGGGGGTGAGAGGGCGGGCGTGGTGGGCGTGGTGCGGGGGGGATTGGGAGGGTGTGTGGAAGTGGGGGGCGGGGACACTTTTCAAGGGGCGAGATCAAGGGTGTTGAGCAGCATCTGTGTCCTGTATACAACCCGTGGGAGGAGCAACACAGCTGCAGAGGCTGCCACACACCCCCTGGGCCCAACCCACCCCAGGACCTGGTGCTGCCTTTTTTTTTTTGCTTAATCCCCACCAGGTATAGGGATATAGGGGATATAACGGATATAAGGGATATTGGAAATGGGGATATGGGGATATAATCGACATAGGGATATAGGGATAAAGTGATATAGAGATATAAGGGATATAGCGATATAAGGGATATAGGGATATAAGGGATCAAGGCATATAAGGGATAAAGGGATATAGCGATATAAGGGATAAAGGGATATAAGGGATAATGGGATATAGAGATATAAGGGATATAGGAATATAGGTATATAAGGGTAAATGTATAAAGGGATATAAGGGATATAGGGATATAGGGGATATAAAAGATATAGGGATATTGGGCTATAAGGGACTAGGGATATAATCCAGTCTTGTATCAGGGGTGTAGTTCTCTATCTGTAACCCAGACCACCATTCCATAACCCAGATGTCCAGTTGAGGTACCAGACTGCTCCCTGGGACCCAGACCTCCCTCCCTGGTCTGAACTGCCGTCCTAGGACCCAGACCTCCATCCGGGTCCCAGACCATCATGGCGGGTCCGAGAAGATTATCCCGGTTCCCAGGTTTCTAACACATAATCCAGTTGGGAACTGGGGCCTCTGTGTGCCTTGCAGGGTGTTGAGCAGCATCTGTGGCCTCTATACAACACTTGCGGGGAGCAACACAACTGCAGAGGCTGTCACACACCCCTGGGGGCCAACCCACCCCAGGTGCTAGTGCTGCCATTTTTTAATTTTTTGGTTAATCCTCACTAGGGATAGGGATATAGGGGATATAGAGATATAGGGGATATAAGGGATATAGGGATTTAAGGGATTAGGGATATAATACAGTCTTGTATCAGGGATGTAGTTCTCTATCTGTAACCCAGACCACCATTCCATAACCCAGATGTCCAGGTGAGGTACCAGACCGCCCCCTGGGACCCAGACCTCCCTCCCTTGTCTGAACTACCATCCTAGGACCAAGACCTCCATCCGAGTCCCAGACCATCATGGCGGGGCCGAGAAGATTATCACAGGGCCCAGGTCTCTAACACAGAATCCAGTAGAGAACTACACCCCCAATACAAGACTAGATTCATGATGGGGCCGAGAAGATTATCCTGGGGCAAGGTCTCAAACACAGAATCCAGTCTTGTATCAGGGGTGTAGTTCTCTATGTGTTACCCAGACCACCATTCCAAAACCCAGATGTCCAGGTGAGGTACCAGACCTCTCTCCCTGGCCCGAACTGCCCTCCTAGGACCCAGACCTCCATCTGGGTCCCAGACCATCATGGCTGGGCCAAGAAGATTATCCTGGGGTAAGGCCTCAAACACAGAATCTTGTATCAGGGGTGTAGTTCTCCATCTGTAACCCAGACCATCATAACATAACCCAGATGTCCATGTGCGGTACCAGACTTCCCCCTGGGGCCTAGACTTCGCTCCCTGGCCCGAAGTATCCTCTCAGAACACATTCCTCTATCTGGGGCTCAGAACTACATCCGGGTCCCAGACCATCAGGGCAGGTCCGAGAAGATTATCCCGGGGCCCAGGTCTCTAACACAAAATCCAGTCTTGTATCAGGGGTGTACTTCTCTATCTGTAACCCAGACCACCATTCCATAACCCAGATGTCCAGGTGAGGTAAAAAACCATGCCCTGGGGCCCAGACCTCCCTCCCTGGCCCGAACTGCTCTCCTGGGACCCATTCCTCTATCCGGGGCTCAGACCTACATCCTGGTCCCAGACCATCAGAAGATTACCCAGGGGCCCTGGTTTCTAACACATAATCCGGTTGGGAACTGGGGCCTCTGTGTGCCTTGCAGGGTGTTGAGCAGCATCTGTGGCCTGTATACAACATGTGTGGGGAGCAACACAGCTGCAGAGGCTGCCACACACTCCCGGGGCCCAACACACCCCATGTTCGAGTGCTGCCATTTTTTTCTTTTTTGGTTAATCCTCACCAGAGATAGGGATATAGGGATATAGGGGATATAGGGATATAAGGTATATAAGGGATATAGGGAATATAGGGATATAGGTATATACGGATAAAGGGATATAAGGGATATAAGGGATACAAGGGTAAAGGGATAAAGAGATATAGAGGACATAGGGATATAAGGGATTAGGGATATAATCCAGTCTATAAGGGATTAGGGATATAATCCAGGGGTGTAGTTCTCTATCTGTAACCCAGACCACCATTCCATAACCCAGATGTCCAGGTGAGGTACCAGACCGCCCCAGGGGCCCAGACCTCCCTCCCTGTCCCGAATTGCCCTCCTAGGACCTATTCCTCTATCCGGGGCTCAGAACTACATCTGGGTCCCAGACCATCAGGGCAGGTCCGAGAAGATTATCCCGGGGCCCAGGTCTCTAACACAAAATCCAGTCTTGTATCAGGGGTGTAGTTCTCTATCTGTAACCCAGACCACCATTCCATAACCCAGATGTCCAGGTGAGGTACCAGACCGCCCCAGGGGCCCAGACCTCCCTCCCTGTCCCGAATTGCCCTCCTAGGACCTATTCCTCTATAAGGGACTCAGACCATCAGGGCAGGTCCGAGAAGATTATCCCGGGGCCCAGGTCTCTAACACAAAATCCAGTCTTGTATCAGGGGTGTACTTCTCTATCTGTAACCCAGACCACCATTCCATAACCCAGATGTCCAGGTGAGGTACCAGAACTCCCCCCGGAGCCAGACTTTGCTCCCTGGCCCGAACTATCCTCTCAGAACCCATTCCTCTATCCAGGGCTCAGACCTACATCCATGTCCCAGTCCATCATGGCGGGTCCAAGAAGATTATCCCGGGGCCCAGGTTTCTAACACATAATCCGGTTGGGAACTGGGGCCTCTGTGTGCCTTGCAGGGTGTTGAGCAGCATCTGTGGCCTGTATACAACACGTGTGGGGAGCAACACAACTGCAGAGGCTGCCACACACCCCCGGGGGCCAACCCACCCCAGGTGCTAGTCCTGCCATTTTTTTCTTTTTTGTTTAATCCTCACCAGGGATAGGGATATAGGGGATATAATAGATATAAAGATCATGGGAAATGGGGATAAAAGGGATATAGGGATATAGCAATAAAGGGATATAGCAATATAAGGGATATAGGGATATAAGGAATATAAGGGATATAAGGTATATATGGGATATGAGGAATATAAGGGATATAAGGTATATATGGGATATAAGGAATATAGGGATATAAGGATATAGAGATATAGCGATAAAGGAATATAGGGATATAAGGAATATAAGGGATATAGGGATGTAGAAATATAGGGATATAAGGGATAAAAGTGATATACGGTATATAAGGGATGTAAGAAATATAGGGATATAGTTCTCCATCTGTAACCCAGACCATCATAACATAACCCAGATGTCCATGTGCGGTACCAGACCTCCCCCTGGGGCCTAGACTTCGCTCCCTGGCCCGAAGTATCCTCTCAGAACACATTCCTCTATCTGGGGCTCAGAACTACATCCGGGTCCCAGACCATCAGGGCAGGTCCGAGAAGATTATCCCGGGGCCCAGGTCTCTAACACAAAATCCAGTCTTGTATCAGGGGTGTACTTCTCTATCTGTAACCCAGACCACCATTCCATAACCCAGATGTCCAGGTGAGGTAAAAAACCACGCCCTGGGGCCCAGACCTCCCTCCCTGGCCCGAACTGCCCTCCTGGGACCCATTCCTCTATCTGGGGCTCAGACCTACATCCTGGTCTCAGACCATCAGAAGATTACCCAGGGGCCCTGGTTTCTAACACATAATCCGGTTGGGAACTGGGGCCTCTGTGTGCCTTGCAGGGTGTTGAGCAGCATCTGTGGCCTGTATACAACATGTGTGGGGAGAAACACAGCTGCAGAGGCTGCCACACACTCCCGGGGCCCAACCCACCCCATGTTCGAGTGCTGCCATTTTTTTCTTTTTTGGTTAATCCTCACCAGAGATAGGGATATAGGGGATATAGGGATATAAGGTATATAAGGGATATAAGGAATATAGGGATATAGAAATATAGGTATATAGGTATATACGGATAAAGGGATATAACGGATACAAGGGTAAAGGGATAAAGAGGTATAGAGGAAATAGGGATATAAGGGATTAGGGATATAATCCAGTCTTGTATCAGGGGTGTAGTTCTCTAACCCAGACCACCATTCCATAACCCAGATGTCCAGGTGAGGTACCAGACCGCCCCAGGGGCCCAGACCTCCCTCCCTGTCCCGAATTGCCCTCCTAGGACCTATTCCTCTATCCGGGACTCAGAACTACATCCGGGTCCCAGACCATCAGGGCAGGTCCGAGAAGATTATCCCGGGGCCCAGGTCTCTAACACAAAATCCAGTCTTGTATCAGGGGTGTAGTTCTCTATCTGTAACCCAGACCATCATTCCATAACCCAGTTGTCCAGGTGAGGTACCAAAACTCCCCCCGGGGCCAGACTTTGCTCCCTGGCCCAAACTATCCTCTCAGAACCCATTCCTCTATCCGGGGCTCAGACCTACATCCATGTCCCAGTCCATCATGGCGGGTCCAAGAAGATTATCCCGGGGCCCAGGTTTCTAACACATAATCCGGTTGGGAACTGGGGCCTCTGTGTGCCTTGCAGGGTGTTGAGCAGCATCTGTGGCCTGTATACAACAAGTGTGGGGAGCAACACAACTGCAGAGGCTGCACGATACCCACTGTCGAAAAAAGAGCGGAATACGTATAACTGCCTGCCTCGAGGACTGCAGCCTCCAACCTCCTGGCTGTCTCAGTAGAGGCGGCCGGCACCTGCCTGCCTGCCAGGGTAAAGGCCCCGTGCCCAGTACTGGCTGCCTTGTTAGCAGGGGCCTCTGCTGTACGGAATGTCCCAGTAATGTCGGCCTGCCCGCTATGGCCTGCCTCAATAATGGCAGCCTCTCGTGGTACTCAGCACCTCGCTGTAAGGATTGACTGCCTCAATAATGACGGCCTGCACCGTACCCACTGCTGCAATGCTATCGGGCTCCGTGTAATTGCATTCCTCGAGGACAGTGACCTCACCGGTTCTGGGTGCTTCAAAAATGGCTGCCTTTAGGGTATGGAGTGACATACTGAACGCACAGGTTCACCATGTCAGTGCAGCAGCCCTTTGCAGGGCTGGGCTGTGAACGGGTGCAAAATCCAGGCTAGTAACTTTAGTCCATCCAGGGAAGGAATGACTCCCGCCCTGGACAGACTTGATGATTTTGAGGGATTTTCTTTTTTCCTGGGTGTTTGTTTGTTTTGGGGTAGAATTATTTGTTGCGTTCACGGGGCATTAGCTGGAATTTCAGCACCATGGACAGGAGCGCACAGTGTTATTTCTTGAATGGCCACAACAGTAACTTGGTAACTAGGAACCAGTAACCTGGTAACCAGTAACCAGTCACCTGGTAAGCAGTCAACTGGTAAGTAGTAAACCAATAACTAGTGACCCGGTAAAAGGTTAGCAGGGGCGGTGGCGGGGCCTCCGCCTTACAGAAGGTCTCAGTAATGACGGCATGCTGAGTATGGCGTGCCTCAATTACAGCGGCATCTCGGGAGGGCGCTGCATCTCGCAGTACTCAGTACCTAGCTGTACGGACTGGCTGCCTCAATAATGGCGGCCTGCACAGTACCCATTACCGCAACCTGAGCGGCCTCCGTTTTTCTGCCTTCCTCCAGGAAAGCTGCCTCCAACCTCCTAGCTGCCTCAGTCAGAGGCGGCCTACACCTGCCTGCCTGCCAGGTTAAAGGCCCCGTGCCCTCTGCTAGCTGGGTCGTTAGCGGGAGCCTCTGCCGCATGAAAGGTCTCAGGAATGTCGGCCTGCAGCATTCGGCCTGCCTCAATAATGGCAACCTCTCGTGAGGACGCTGTATCTCGCAGTACTCAGCAACCTCGCTGTACAGACTGGCTGCCTGAATAATGGCGGCCTGCACCGTACCCATTGCTACAACCTGAGCGGGCTCCGTTTTTCAGCCTGCCTCCAGGAAAGCGGCCTCCAACCTCTTGGATGCCTGAGAAGAGGAGGCCTGCACCTGCCTGCCTGCCAGGGTAAAGGCCCCGTGCCCCGTACTGGCTGTCTCGTTAGCGGGGGCCTCTGTGTTGCGGCAGGTCTCGGTAATGTCGGCCTTCAGCATTCGGCCTGCCTCAATAATGGCGGCCTCTCACGAGGACGCTGTGTCTGGCGTTATTTAGCACCTCGCTATAGGGACGGGCTGTCTCAATAATGGTGGCCTTCTGGGTACCACAGCAGCAACCCGATAAAACTCCGAATAACTGGCTTCCTCGAGTCCTGTGGCCTCCAACCTGCTGGCAGCCTTAGTAGAGGCCGCTTGCACCTGCCTGCCTGCCAGGGTAAAGGCCCCAGGCATTCGTCTATTAAGGCGGCAAATGGCGAGCACGCTGCGTCTCGCAGGACCTGCACCTCGCTGCACGGACTAGCTTCCTCAAAAATGGCGGCCTGTACCGTACACAATGCCGCAGCCCAAGCGGGCTCCGTAAAACTGCCTGCCACAAGTACGGCCGCCTCCAACCCCCTGGCTGCATGAGTAGAGGAGGCCTGCACCTGCCGGCCTGCCAGGGTAAAGGCTCTGTGCCCAGTACTGGCTGCCTGGATGGCGGGGGCCTGCGCCGTAAGGAAGGTCTCAGTCATGGCGGCCTGCAGCGAATAGCTTGAGTCCATTAAGGCGGCCTCTCGCATCCACGCTGCATTTCGCGGGTCTCACCACCTCTCTGTTTGGACTGGCTGCCTCAATATTGGTGGCTTCTAGGTTTCCAAAGGGTTCATGATGTCAGCGCAGCAGCCGAGGCCTCCCTTTGCAAAGAGGGAGCAGGAAGCGGTGAAGTACCCACAACTGTGACTTTGCTCCATCCAGGGACGGAATGCATGCCGCCCTGCCCAGCCTCTCTGATCTTGTGACCCTTTCCGGCCCCCCCCCCCGCCCCCCCGGGTAGAATTTTCGGTGGAGTTCACAGGGTTTTAGCTGGAATTTCAGCAACAGGGACAGAGGCACAGCGTGTTATTCCGGAAAAGGCCACAGGAGGGCAGCAAAGGACAGGTTTTGCCTGACAGCTTCCTTTTGAGGTCCAGTGGAATAAGTATATGGTTCTATAGACAGACGTGTACAGTATAATCAGTAACTTACTTGAAAGAAAATGAAAACATTTATCTTATAAAAGCAGTGCATAACCCTGCTCTATGATTACATTCTGATAAATCACAAAATGAGGTGTACTTACTATTAGCACATTTCTATAACTCTCTGCCAAGGGGACGTCAGCCTCCAAACCCCTGGCTGCCTCAGTACAGGCGGCCGGCAACTGCCTGCGCGCCAGCGTAGGAACCCCGTGTCCCGTACTGGCTGTGTCCTTTACGGGGAGGGGTGGGAGGGCCTCTGCCGTACAGTAGGTCTCAGTAATGTCGGCCTGTAGCATTCGGGCTTCCTTAATAATGGCGGCCTCTCGCGAGGACGCTGTGTCTCATGGTACTCAGCACCTTGCTGTACGAACTGGCTGCCTCAATTATGGCGGCCTGCACGATACCCACTGTCGAAAAAAGAGCGGAATACGTATAACTGCCTGCCTCGAGGACTGCAGCCTCCAACCTCCTGGCTGTCTCAGTAGAGGCGGCCGGCACCTGCCTGCCTGCCAGGGTAAAGGCCCCGTGCCCAGTACTGGCTGCCTTGTTAGCAGGGGCCTCTGCTGTACGGAATGTCCCAGTAATGTCGGCCTGCCCGCTATGGCCTGCCTCAATAATGGCAGCCTCTCGTGGTACTCAGCACCTCGCTGTAAGGATTGACTGCCTCAATAATGACGGCCTGCACCGTACCCACTGCTGCAATGCTATCGGGCTCCGTGTAATTGCATTCCTCGAGGACAGTGACCTCACCGGTTCTGGGTGCTTCAAAAACGGCTGCCTTTAGGGTATGGAGTGACATACTGAACGCACAGGTTCACCATGTCAGTGCAGCAGCCCTTTGCAGGGCTGGGCTGTGAACGGGTGCAAAATCCAGGCTAGTAACTTTAGTCCATCCAGGGAAGGAATGACTCCCGCCCTGGACAGACTTGATGATTTTGAGGGATTTTCTTTTTTTCTGGGTGTTTGTTTGTTTTGAGGTAGAATTATTTGTTGCGTTCACGGGGCATTAGCTGGAATTTCAGCACCATGGACAGAAGCACACAGTGTTATTTCGTGAATGGCCACAACAGTAACTAGGAACCAGTAACCTGGTAGCCAGTAACCAGTCACCTGGTAACCAGTTAACTGGTAAGTAGTAAACCAATAACTAGTGACCCGGTAAAAGGTTAGCAGGGGCGGTGGCGGGGCCTTCGCCTTACAGAAGGTCTCTGTAATGACGGCATGCTGAATATGGCGTGCCTCAATTACAGCAGCATCTCGGGAGGGCGCTGCATCTTGCAGTACTCAGTACCTAGCTGTACGGACTGGCTGCCTGAATAATGGCAGCTAGCACAGTACCAATTACCAAAACCTGAGTGGCATCCTTTTTTCTGCCTGCCTCCAGGAAAGCGGCCTCCAAACTCTTGGCTGCCTCAGTAGAGGAGGCCTGCACCCGCCTGCCTGCCAGGATGAAGACCCCGTGGCCTTTACTGACTGTGTCATTAGCAGGGGGCCTCTTCCGCATGAAAGGTCTCAGTAATGTAGGCCTGCCACATTCGTCCTGCCTCAATAATCGCGGCTTCTCGTGAGGACAGTGCTTCTCGTGGTACTCAACACCTTGCTGTACGAACTGCCTGACCCAATTATGGCGCCAGCACGATACCCACTAGCAAAACCAGAGTGGGCTTCTTATAATTGCCTGCCTTGAGGACTGCAGCCTCCAAACTTCTGGCTGCCTCAGTAGAGGCGGCCTGCACCTGCCTGCCTGCTAGGGTAAAGACCCCATGCCCCGTACTGGCTGCCTTGTTAGCAGGGGACTCTACTGTATGGCAGGTCTCAGTAATGTCGGCCTGCAGCATTCGGCCTGCCTCAATAATGGCGGCCTCTCGCGAGGACGCTGTGTCTCACGTTATTCAGCACCTCACTGTACGGAATTGCTGCCTGAATAATGTCGGCCTGCTCGGTACCACAGCAGCAACCCAATAAAACTCTGTATAACTGGCTGTGTCGAGGCCTGTGGCCTCCAAACTCCTGGCAGCCTTAGTAGAGTGAACCTGCACCTGCCTGCCTCCCAGGGTAAAGGCCCCGTGACCTCAACTGGCAGTCTCATTAGCGGGGGAGTCTGCTGTACGGCAGGTCTCAGTAATGTCGGCCTGCAACAGACGGCCTGCCTCAATAATGGCAGGCTCTCGCGAGGACTCTGCGTCTGGCAGAATTCAGCACTTCGCCTTATAGACTGGCTGCCTCAATAATGGTGGCCTTCTGGGTACCACAGCAGCAACCCGATAAAACTCCGGATAACTGGTTGCCTCGAGCCCTGTGTTCTGCAACCTGCTGGCAGCCTCAGTAGAGGCCGCTTGCACCTGCCTGCCTGCCACGGTAAAGGCCCCAGGCCCCGTACCGGCTGCCTCATTAGGGGGCGGCCTTCGCCTCACGGAAATTCTCAGTCATGGAGGCCTGCGGCGTAAGGCATGCATCCATTAAGGCGGCCTCTGGTGAGCACGCTGCGTCTCGCGGGACTCAGCACCTCGCTGCATGGACTAGCTTCCTCAACAATGGCGGCCTGTACCGTACACAATGCCGCAGCCCGAGCGGGCTCTGTAAAACTGCCTGCTACCCCCTGGCTGCATGAGTAGAGGAGGCCTGCACCTGGCGGCCTGCCAGGGTAAAGGCCCTGTGCCCAGTACTGGCTGCGTGGATGGTGGGGGCCTGCGCCGTAAGGAAGGTCTCAGTCATGGCGGCCTGCAGCGAATACCTTGAGTCAATTAAGGCGGCCTCTCGCATCCACGCTGCATTTCGCGGGTCTCACCACCTCTCAGTTCAGACTGGCTGCCTCAATATTGGTGGCTTCTAGGTTTCCAAAGGGTTCATGATGTCAGCGCAGCAGCCGAGGCCTCCCTTTGCAAAGAGGGAGCAGGAAGCGGTGAAGTACCCACAACTGTGACTTTGCTCCATCCAGGGACGGAATGCATGCCGCCCTGCCCAGCCTCTCTGATCTTGTCACCCTTTTTTCCTGGGTAGAATTTTCGGTCGAGTTCACAGGGCTTTAGCGGGAATGTCAGCACCAGGGACAGAGGCACAGCGTGTTATTCCTGAAATGGCCACAGGAGGGCAGCAAAGGATAGTTTTTGCCTGACAGCTTCCTTTTGAGGTCCAGTGGAATAAGTATATGGTTCCATAGACAGACGTGTACAGTATAATCAGTAACTTACTTGAAAGAAAATGAAAACATTTATCTGATAAAAGTCGTGCTTAACCCTGGTCTATAATCATAAACATTATGATAAATCACAAAATAGGGTGTACTTACTATTAGCACATTTCTATAACTCCCTGCCAAGGGGACAGCAGCCTCCACACCCCTGGTTGCCTCAGTAGAGGCGGCCTGCACCTGCCGGCCCGCCAGTGTAAAGACCTTGTGCCCACAACAGGGGGGTGGGGACATTTGTGGGGAGGGGTGTGGGCTGGGAATGGGGGGATGAGGAGAAATATGTGATACCTCAATCAATAAAGAAATTAAAATAAATACATAAATAAAATTTAGTTTAGGTCTAGGGTTATGGCTAGTTTTAGGGTTAAGGTTAGGCCTAGGGTAAGGGTTGGGTTTAGGGTTAGGTTTAGGGCTTGGGATAGGGGTAGGTTTAGGGTTAGGGTTAGGGTTAAGGCTATTGTTGGGGCTGGGTTTAGGCCTAAGTTTAGATTAGGGTTAGGGTTAGGGCTAGGGTCAGGACTAAGGCTAGTGCTAGGGTTAGGGTTAGGGTTGGGGTTATTTTTAGGGTTAGGGCTAGGGTTATGGTTGGGGTTATGGATAGTGCTAGGGTTAGGGTTAGGTTTATGGTTAGGGCTTGGGTTAGCCTTAAAGTTAGTGTTAGGGCTAGGGCTAGGGTAATGACTATGCATAGGGTTAGTATTAGGTTTAGGGCTATGATTAATGTTTGGGTTAGGGTTCGGGCTAGTGTTATGGTTAAGGTTAGGTTTAGGACTAGGGCTAGGGCTAGGGTTAGATTTAGGGCTATTGTTACGAAGAGGGCTCGATTTACGGGTAGTGTTATGTTTAGATTTAGGGTTAGGTTTATGGTTAGGGTAGTGTTAGGGGTAGGTTTAGGATTAGGATTACGTCTAAAATTAGATTTAAAAAAACACACAAACAAACAAACAAAAAGACCCCGTGCCCGTACTGGCTGTGTCGTTCGCGGGAAGGGGTGTGGGGAGGGCCTCTGCTGTACGGAAGGTCTCAGTAATGTCGGCCTGCAGCATTCGGCCTTCCTCAATAATGGCGGCCTCTCGCGAGGACGCTGTGTCTCATGGTACTCAGCACCTTGCTGTACGAACCTGCTGACTCATTTATGGCGGCCTGCACGATACCCAATGTTGAAACCAGAGCATGCTTCGTATAACTGCCTGCCTCGAGGACTGCAGCTTCCAAACTTCTGGCTGCCTCAGTAGAGGTGGCCTGCATCTGCCTTCCTGCCAGGAAAAAGGCCCCGTGATCCGTACTGGCTGTCTCATTAGCAGGGGCGTCTGCCGTACGGCAGGTCTCAGTAATGTCGGCCTGCAGCATTCGGCCTGCCTCAATAATGGTAGCCTCTCGCGAGGACGCTGTATCTCCCAGTACTCAGCACCTCGCTGTACGGACTGGCTGCCTGAATAATGGCGGTCTGCACCGTACCAATTGCTGCAACCTGAGCGGGATCCATTTTTCTGCCTTCTTCCAGGAAAGCGGCCTCCAACCTCTTGGCTGCCTGAATAGAGGAGGCCTGCACATGCCTGCCTGCTAGGCTAAAGGTCCCGTGCCCCGTACTGGCTGCCTTGTTAGCAGGGGCCTCTGCTGTACGAAAGGTCTCAGTAATGTCGGCCTGTCCGCTATGGCCTGCCTCAATAATGGCAGCCTCTCATGGTACTCAGCACCTCGCTGTAAGGACTGACTGCCTCAATAATGACGGCCTGCACCATACCCACTGCCGCAATGCTATAGGGCTTCGTGTAATTGCATTCCTCGAGGATGGTGACCTCATCGGTTCTGGGTGCTTCAAAAATGGCTCCCTTTAGGGTATGGACTGACATAGTGAACGCACACGTTCACCATGTCAGTGCAGCAGCCCTTTGCAGGGCTGGGCTATGAACGGGTGCAAACTCCAGGCTAGTGACTTTAGTACACCCAGGGAAGGAATGACTCCCGCCCTGGACAGACTTGATGATTTTGAGGGATTTTCTTTTTTTCTGGGTGTTTGTTTGTTTTGGGGTAGAATTATTTGTTGCGTTCACAGGGCATTAGCTGGAAATTCAGCACCATGGACAGAAGCACACGGTGTTATTTCTTGAATGGCCACAACAGTAACTTGGTAACGAGGAACCAGTAACCTGGTAACCAGTAACCAGTCACCTTGTAACCAGTTAACTGGTAAGTAGTAAACCAATAACTAGTGACCCGGTAAAAGGTTAGCAGGGGCGGTGGTGGGGCCTTCGCCATACAGAAGGTCTCAGTAATGACGGCATGCTGAGTATGGCGTGCCTCAATTACAGCGGCATCTCGCGAGGGTGCTGCATCTCGCAGTACTCAGTACCTCGCTGTACTGACTGGCTGCCTCAATAATGGCGGCCTGCACAGTACCCATTGGTACAACCTGAGCGGGCTCCGTTTTTCAGCCTGCCTCCAGGAAAGCTGCCTCCAACCTCTTGGATGCCTGAGAAGAGGAGGCCTGCACCTGCCTGCCTGCTAGGGTAAAGGTCCCGTGTCCCGTACTGGCTGCCTTGTTAGCAGGGGCCTCTGCTGTACGAAAGGTCTCAGTAATGTCGGCCTGTCCGCTATGGCCTGCCTCAATAATGGCAGCCTCTCATGGTACTCAGCACCTCGCTGTAAGGACTGACTGCCTCAATAATGACGGCCTGCACCATACCCACTGCCGCAATGCTATAGGGCTTCGTGTAATTGCATTCCTCGAGGATGGTGACCTCATCGGTTCTGGGTGCTTCAAAAATGGCTCCCTTTAGGGTATGGACTGACATAGTGAACGCACACGTTCACCATGTCAGTGCAGCAGCCCTTTGCAGGGCTGGGCTGTGAACGGGTGCAAACTCCAGGCTAGTGACTTTAGTACACCCAGGGAAGGAATGACTCCCGCCCTGGACAGACTTGATGATTTTGAGGGATTTTCTTTTTTTTTCTGGGTGTTTGTTTGTTTGTTTTGGGGTAGAATTATTTGTTGCGTTCACAGGGCATTAGCTGGAAATTCAGCACCATGGACAGAAGCACACGGTGTTATTTCTTGAATGGCCACAACAGTAACTTGGTAACGAGGAACCAGTAACCTGGTAACCAGTAACCAGTCACCTTGTAACCAGTTAACTGGTAAGTAGTAAACCAATAACTAGTGACCCGGTAAAAGGTTAGCAGGGGCGGTGGTGGGGCCTTCGCTGTACAGAAGGTCTCAGTAATGACGGCATGCTGAGTATGGCGTGCCTCAATTACAGCGGCATCTCGCGAGGGTGCTGCATCTTGCAGTACTCAGTACCTCGCTGTACTGACTGGCTGCCTCAATAATGGCGGCCTGCACAGTACCCATTGGTACAACCTGAGCGGGCTCCGTTTTTCAGCCTGCCTCCAGGAAAGCTGCCTCCAACCTCTTGGATGCCTGAGAAGAGGAGGCCTGCACCTGCCTGCCTGCCAGGGTAAAGGCCCCGTGCCCCGTACTGGCTGTCTCGTTAGCGGGGGCCTCTGTGGTGCGGCAGGTCTCAGTAATGTCGGCATGCAGCATTCGGCCTTCCTCAATAATCGCGGCCTCTCGCGAGGATGCTGTGTTTCACGGTACTCAGCATCTTGCTGTACAAACTGGCTGACTCAATTATGGCGGCCTGCACGATACCCACTGCCAAAACAAGAGCAGGCTTCGTATAACTGCCTGCCTGGAAGACTGCAAGCTCCAACCTCCTGGCTGCCTGGGTAGAGGTGGCCTGCACCTGCCTGCCTGCTAGGGTAAAGGCCCCGTGCCCCGTACTGGCTGCCTTGTTAGCAGGGGCCTCTGCTGTACGGCAGGCCTTAGTAATCTCGGCCTGCAGCATTCGGCTTGCCTCAATAATGGCAGCCTCTCTTGGTACTCAGCACCTCGCTGTAAGGACTGACTGCCTCAATAATGACGGCCTGCACCGTACCCACTGCCGCAATGCTATAGGGCTTCGTGTAATTGCATTCCTCGAGGATGGTGACCTCATCGGTTCTGGGTGCTTCAAAAATGGCTCCCTTTAGGGTATGGACTGTCATAGTGAACGCACACGTTCACCATTTCAGTGCAGCAGCCCTTTGCAGGGCTGGGCTATGAACGGGTGCAAACTCCAGGCTAGTGACTTTAGTGCATCCAGGGAAGGAATGACTCCCGCCCTGGACAGACTTGATGATTTTGAGGGATTTTCTTTTTTTTCTGGGTGTTTGTTTGTTTGTTTTGGGGTAGAATTATTTGTTGCGTTCATAGGGCATTAGCTGGAAATCCAGCACCATGGACAGAAGCACACGGTGTTATTTCTTGAATGGCCACAACAGTAACTTGGTAACTAGGAACCAGTAACCTGGTAACCAGTAACCAGTCACCTTGTAACCAGTTAACTGGTAAGTAGTAAACCAATAACTAGTGACCCGGTAAAAGGTTAGCAGGGGCGGTGGCGGGGCCTTCGCTGTACAGAAGGTCTCAGTAATGACGGCATGCTGAGTATGGCGTGCCTCAATTACAGCGGCATCTCGCGAGGGTGCTGCATCTTGCAGTACTCAGTACCTCGCTGTACTGACTGGCTGCCTGAATAATGGCGGCCTGCACAGTACCCATTGTCGCAACCTGAGCGGCCTTCGTTTTTCTGCCTTCCTCCAGGAAAGCTGCCTCCAACATCCTAGCTGCCTCAGTCGAGGCGGCGTACACCTGCCTGCCTGCCAGGTTAAAGGCCCCGTGCCCTCTGCTAACTGGGTCGTTAGCGGGAGCCTCTGCCGCATGAAAGGTCTCAGTAATGTTGGCCTGCAACATTTGGCCTGCCTCAATAATGGCAACCTCTCGTGAGGACGCTGTATCTCGCAGTACTCAGCACCTCGCTGTACAGACTGGCTGCCTGAATAATGGCGGCCTGCACCGTACCCATTGCTACAACCTGAGCGGGCTCCGTTTTTCAGCCTGCCTCCAGGAAAGCGGCCTCCAACCTCTTGGATGCCTGAGAAGAGGAGGCCTGCACCTGCCTGCCTGCCAGGGTAAAGGCCCCGTGCCCCGTACTGGCTGTCTCGTTAGCGGGGGCCTCTGTGGTGTGGCAGGTCTCAGTAATGTCGGCATGCAGCATTCGGCCTCCCTCAATAATGGCGGCCTCTGGCGAGGATGCTGTGTCTCATAGTACTCAGCATCTTGCTGTACGAACTGGCTGACTCAATTATGGCGGCCTGCACGATACCCACTGCCAAAACAATAGCGGGCTTCCTATAACTTCCTGCCTGGAAGACTGCAAGCTCCAACCTCCTGGCTGCCTGGGTAGAGGTGGCCTGCACCTGCCTGCCTGCTAGGGTAAAGGCCCCGTGCCCCGTACTGGCTGCCTTGTTAGCAGGGGCCTCTGCTGTACGGCAGGCCTTAGTAATCTCGGCCTGCAGCATTCGGCTTGCCTCAATAATGGCAGCCTCTCTTGGTACTCAGCACCTCGCTGTAAGGACTGACTGCCTCAATAATGACGGCCTGCACCGTACCCACTGCCGCAATGCTATAGGGCTTCGTGTAATTGCATTCCTCGAGGACGGTGACCTCATCGGTTCTGGGTGCTTCAAAAATGGCTGCCTTTAGGGTATGGACTGACATAGTGAACGCACAGGTTCACAATGTCAGTACAACAGCCCTTTGCACAGCTGGGCTGTGAAGGGGTGCAAAATCCAGGCTAGTGACTTTAGTCTATCCAGGGAAGGAATGACTCCCGCCCAGGACAGACTTGATGATTTTGAGGGATTTTCTTTTTTTCTGGGTGTTTGTTTGTTTGTTTTGGGGTAGAATTATTTGTTGCGTTCACAGGGCATTAGCTGGAAATTCAAGCACCATGGACAGAAGTACACGGTGTTATATCTTGAATGGCCTCAACAGTAACTTGGTGACTAGGAACCAGTAACCTGGTAACCAGTCACCTGGTAACCAGTCAACTGGTAAGTAGTAAACCAATAACTAGTGACCCGGTAAAAGGTTAGCAAGGCTGGTGGCGGGGCCTTCGCCGTACAGAAGGTCTCAGTAATGACGGCATGCTGAGTATGGCGTGCCTCAATTACAGCGGCATCTCGCGAGGGTGCTGCATCTTGCAGTACTCAGTACCTCGCTGTACTGACTGGCTGCCTGAATAATGGCGGCCTGCACAGTACCCATTGCCTCAACCTGAGCGGCCTCCTTTTTTCTACCTGCCTCCAGGAAAGCAGCCTCCAACCTCCTAGCTGCCTCAGTCGAGGCGGCCTACACCTGCCTGCCTACCAGGGTAAAGGCCCCCTGCCCCGTACTGGCTGTCTCGTTAGCAGGGGCCTCTGTCGTACGGCAGGTCTCAGTAATGTCGGCCAGCAGCATTCGGCCTGCTTCAATAATGGCAACCTCTCATGAGGACGCTGTATCTCGCAGTACTCAGCACCTCGCTGTACAGACTGCCAGCCTGAATAATGGCGGCCTGCACCGTACCCATTGCTGCAACCTGAGTGGCTCAGTTTTTCTGCTGCCTCCAGGAAAGCGGCCTCCAATCTCTTGGATGCCTGAGTAGAGGAGGCCTGCAGCTGCCTGCCTGCCAGGGTAAAGGCCCCGTGCCCCGTACTGGCTGTCTCGTTAGTGGGGGCCTCTGTGGTGCGGCAGGTCTCAGTAATGTCGGCATGCAGCATTCGGCCTCCCTCAATAATGGCGGCCTCTGGCGAGGATGCTGTGTCTCATAGTACTCAGCATCCTGCTGTACGAACTGGCTGACTCAATTATGGCGGCCTGCACGATACCCACTGCCAAAATAAGAGCGGGCTTCGTATAACTGCCTGCCGGGAGGACTGTAGCCTCCAACCTCCTGGCTGCCTCAGTAGAGGCGGCGTGCACCTGCCTGCCTGCTAGGGTAACGGCCCCGTGCCCCATACTGGCTGCCTTGTTAGCAGGGGCTTCTGCTGTACTGAAGGTCTCAATAAGGTAGGCCTGCAGCAGATGGCCTGCCTCAATAATGGCAGGCTCTCACGAGCACTTTGCGTCTCGCAGAATTCAGCACCTCGCTGTATAGACTGGCTGCTTCAATAATGGCGCCCGTCTGGGTACCACAGCAGCAACCTGATAAAACTTCGAATAACTGGCTGCCTAGAGCCCTGTGGCCTCCAACCTGCTGGCAGCCTCAGTAGAGGCCGCTTGTACCTGCGTGCCTGCCAGGGTAAAGAACACGAACCCCGTACTAGTTGCCTCGTTAGGGGGCGGCCTTCGCCTTACGGAAATTCTCAGTCATGGCGGCCTAATGTGTAAGGCATGCATCCATGAAGGCGGCCTCTGGCGAGCACGCTGTGTCTCGCGGGAATCAGCACCTGGCTGCACAGACTAGCTTCCTCAACAATGGCGGCCTGTACCGTACCCACTGCCGCAGCCTGAGCGGGCTGCAGCATTCGGCTTGCCTCAATAATGGCAGCCTGTCTTGGTACTCAGTACCTCGCTGTAAGGACTGACTGCCTCAATAATCACGGCCTGCACCGTACCAACTGCTGCAATGCTATCGGGCTCCGTGTAATTGGATTCCTCGAGGACGGTGACCTCACCGGTTCTGGGTGCTTCAAAAATGGCTGCCTTTAGGGTATGGACTGACGTAGTGAACGCACACGTTCACCATGTCAGTGCAGCAGCCTTTTGCAGGGCTGGGCTGTGATCGAGTGCAAACTCCAGGCTAGTGACTTTAGTGCATCCAGGGAAGGAATGACTCCCGCCCTGGACAGACTTGATGATTTTGAGGGATTTTCTTTTTTTCTGGGTGTTTGTTTGTTTGTTTTGGGGTAGAATTATTTTTTGCGTTCACAGGGCATTAGCTGGGATTTCAGCACCATGGACAGTAGCACACGATGTTATTTCTTGAATGGCCATAACAGTAACTTGGTAACGAGGAACCAGTAACCTGGTAACCAGTAACCAGTCACCTGGTAACCAGTCAACTGGTAAGTAGTAAACCAATAACTAGTGACCCGGTAAAAGGTTAGCAGGGGTGGTGGCGGGGCCTTCGACGTACAGAAGGTCTCAGTAATGACGGCATGCTGAGTATGGCGTGCCTCAATTACATTGGTATCTCGGGAGGGCGCTGCATCTTGCAGTACTCAGTACCTTGCTGTACTTACTGGCTGCCTGAATAATGGCGGCCTGCACAGTACCCATTGCCTCAACCTGAGCGGCCTCCGTTTTTCTACCTGCCTCCAGGAAAGCAGCCTCCAACCTCCTAGCGGCCTGCCCAGTACCCATTGCCGCAACCTGAGCGGCCTCTGTTTTTCTGTCTGCCTCCAGGAAAGCGGCCTCCAACCACCTGGCTGCCTCAGTAGAGGAGGCCCACACCTGCCTGCCTGGCAGGGTAGAGGCCTCAGGTCCCGTAATGGTCACCTCGTGAGGGGGCAGCCTACGGCATACGAAAGGTCGCAGTCACAGCGGCCTGTGGCGTATGTCATGCATTAATTAATGTTTCTGTATCATAGATGTTTGTAACTCTCTATCCCTCTCATTTCCTCTCTGAAAAATCAATAAAATATATTTTAAAAAAATATAAAAGAAAATCCCATATATTTAATCCCATCAGTAAAAAACCACATATATTAATCCCATCAGCAAAAAATCTCTCACATGCTAATCCCATCAGTAAAAAATCCCATATATTTATACCATCAGTAAAATCCAATATAGTAATTCTATCTGTGAAATCCAATATATATAATCCCATATATCTAATCCCAGGTATCACTCATGGCGGCCTGCAGCGAATATCAAGATTCAATTAAATTGGCCTCTTGTATACACGATGCTTTTCGCGGGTCTCAGGACCTCGCTGTTCGCAATGGCTGCCTCAATATTGCTGGCTTCTAGGTTTCCAAAGGGTTCATGATGTCAGCGCAGCAGCCCAGGCCTCCCTTTACAGGGACGGAGGAGGAAGCGGTGAAGAACCCATAACGGTGACTTCGGTCCATCCAGGCATGGAGTGAATGCCGCTTTGCCCAGCCTCTCTCATCTTGTGATTCTTTTTTCCTGGGTACAATTTTTGGTCCAGTTCACAGGGCTTTAGTTGGAATTTCAGCATCAGGGACAGAGGCACAGCATGTTATTCCTGGAAAGGCCAATAGAGGGCAACAAAGGATAGTATTTGCCTTACAGCTTCCTTCTGAGGGCCAGTGTAATAAGGATATAGTTCCATAGACAGACGTGTACAGTATAATCAGTAACTTACTTGAAAGAAAATGAAAACATTTATCTTATAAAACCACTATATAATCATGCTCTATGATTACATTCTGATAAATCACAAAATAAGGAGGACTTACTATTAGCATATTGCTATAACTCCCTGCCAAGGGTACGTCAGCCTCCAACCCCCTGGCTGCCTCAGTGGAGGCGGCCTGCACCTGCCTGCCTGACAGGGTAAAAGCTCTGTGCCCAGTACTGGCTTCCTGGATAGCGGGGACTTGTGCTGTATAGAAGGTCTCGTTCATGGCGGCCTGTGGCATAGCGCATGCGTCCATTAAGGCGGCTCTCCCGATGACGACGCTGCGTCTTGCGGGACTCAGCACCTCGCTGCACAGACTGGCTGCCTCAACAATGGCGGCCTGTACTGCAGCCCAAGCGGGCTCCTTAAAACTGCCTGCCACGAGGACGGCGGCCTCCCACCCCCTGGCTGCATGAGTAGAGGAGGCCTGCATCTGCCGGCCTGCCAGGGGAAAGGCTCTGTGCCCAGGACTGGCTGCCTGGGTAGAAGAGGCCTGCGCCATACGGAAGGTCTCAGTCATGGCGGCCAGTGGCAGATGGCATGCGTCCATTAAGGCAGCCTCTCGCGAGCATCCTGTGTCTCCCGGGCCTCAATACCTCGCTGGGCAGACTGGCTGCCTGAAAAATGGCGGCTTGCGCCGTACCCACTACCGCATCCCGAAAGGGCTGCCAATAACTGCCTACCAAGAGGACGGCGGCCTCCAACCCCCTGGCTGCATGAGTAGAGGAGGCTTGCAACTGCCGGTTGGTCAGGGTAAAGGCCCCGGGCCCCCTACTGGCTGCCTCGTGGGGGGGTGGGGCGGGCTAGGCCGTAGGGAAGGTCTCAGTCATGGCGAATTGCAGCGTATGGCAAGCGTCAATTAATGTTTCTCTCTTATCTATGTTTCTATCTGTCTATCCCTCTCCAGTCCTCTCTGTGAAAAATCAATAAAATATATTTTTTAAAAAATAAAAAAATAAAAGCAGATATATGTAATCCTATCATTCAAAATCCCATATATTGATCCCATCGATAAAATCCCATCACCCTAAACCCATCAACCAAAGCCCATCACCCTAACCCCATCACCATAAATCCATCAACCTAATCCTATCAGCATGAACCCATCAACCTAATTTAAATGATGGTGGCAAATGATGGGGCCAGGTGATGGTGCCATATGATGGGGCCATATGATGGTGCCAAATGATAGTGCCATACGATGGGGACAAATAATGGGGACAAATGATGGGGCCAGGTGATGGGGCTAAATGATACATTTGGTTAATCCTCACACGAGCATAGTTTTTCCATTGATTTTTAGAGAGACAGCGGTAGCGGGGAGGGTGACAGAGAGAGAGAGAGAGATGGTTTGTTTGCCTCTTGCACACACCCCAACCAGGACAGGGATCAAGCCTGCAGCCCAGGCACATGCTCTGGCCCGGGAATCAAACCGGAGACTCTTCGATGTACAGGATGCTCTAACCACGGATCCACACCGGCCAGGGCCAACACCATTTTTAAAAGTAAGTTAGGGAGTGTGGACAGGGGCGCAGCGCATCGGGGTAGCCCTGCATCCCAGGACTTGATCGAGGCGACGGTCCCTTACCTCAAGTTTCCTCCTGGCCATGGTCATGTCCTCACGGGAAGCTCAGGGATGCCCCACCCCCGCCCCGACCCACCCCATCTGGACCTGGGAGGCCAGCCCAAAAGTCTGGGACAAAGTCCTTTTGAGGAAAGCGACTGAGGAACATTCTGGGAGCTTTGCGGGGTCTGGAACTTACCTCCTGGTCCACCTGGGAGGCATTGGCAGCCCTTAAAATGGACGCGAAGCCTGAAGTTCCCTTTCGGGGACACCTGACACCCGGTGGACCATCGACTGGTCGCAGGCCCTCCGGCAGCCGGTGTGGAAGCATGGGGCCGTGTCACCGGATGGTGAACAAGACCCGGGCGTCCCGGGAGGCATACAGACTTGCCCGGGAAGGTGCTCTGGAGGCTTTGCCACTGGAGGTGTGGGCATCTACCTGACACTGAGCCTTGAGTGGGGCCCAGGGGCCTGTGTGAGCTCAGATACAAAGGGTGAATACAGTGACCAGGTGTGGGAGGAAGGAAGAGGCAGCGCCACAACTGGCCGTGGCATGTGCAAAGGCCTTGGGGCAGAGCAAGCCGGAAAGAAGGCAGGTGGCCGGGCATGGACAGTGACGTGTGTGTGCAAGGGCAGGCGGAAGCCAGACCCCACTGGAAAGTTTTGCTTCATGTAGGGAAAGAGATGTAAGGTGACACGGTCCTTGCATCTGTAGGGGCTAGCAAGCCTGGCACCCTACCCACACAGATTTCCCAGGCCTGCTTGTATGGCAACTAATCAGTATAACGAGAGCAGCCCCTGCCTACAGAGCTTTCCCAGGGTTTGTTTATATGACTGCTATTAGTAGGATAAGAGGTAGTTTCATGGCTTCCCAAGAAATATGTATCCAACTAGTGAGAAAGAATGTTTTCCTTGTGATTGATTCCCTGCTTAGTGTCTTATGTATAAAAAGCACTGTATTACTAATAAAAGTTGCCAGAGCTCCTCGAGAGTTTGTGCACCTCCCGAATCCCGCTGTCCTGTCTTCCTTTCTTTTCTGAAATCCCACCTCCCTACCTCAGCCCAGTTCAACCCATCAGGCTGGACCTGATAAAAGATGACTTTGATTTGCTAAAGATGAATTTGAAGGGTAAAAGGGGAATTTGTGTTGCAAAATGTGAATGACTCTGTATTTGAGAAGCATCCAAATGAGTCGCTCTTTCCAGGATGCTAGTAAATTCCAACATTGCTCCATATTTTTTCAAGTTACTTCTTTGTTATTAAAGTTATTATTACTGAGCACTTGTTTATTCTAGTAAATTAGTTGTAAACAAGTTTTTTTTCTGATTAAAATATTCTAGTTAATAGTTTGGTGTTGCAATACAGTCATTTTGAAACGTGTTCGTGTAACTTAAGGGGTTCTGTTTGATACCTATGCCTGTCTCTTTTAGAATGAAAGATAAAATAATTCTGTAGAAATGTGCTAAGAGGAAGGACTCCTTCTTTTGTGATTTATCACAATGTAATCATAGAGCAGGGTTATATACTGGTTTTATAAGATAAACGCTTTCATTTTCTTTCAAGTAAGTTACTGATTATACTGTACACATCTGTCTATGGAACTATATACTTATTACCCTGGAGCTCAAAAGGAAGCTGTCAGGCAAAAAACTATCCTCTGCTGCTGTCCTGTGTCCATTCAAAAATAAAACGCTGTGCCTCTGTCCCTGGTGCTGACATTCCAGCTAAAGCCCTGTGAACTCGACAGAAAATTCTACCCAGGAAAATAGGGTCACAAGATCAGCGAGGCTTGGCAGGGCGGCATTCATAGTTGTGGGTTCTTCACCGTTTCCTGCTCCCTCCCTGCAAAGGGAGGCCTCGGTTGCTGCGCTGACATCATGAACCCTTTGGAAACCTAGAAGCCAACAATATTGAGGAAGCCAGTCTCAACAGCGAGGTGCTAAGACTGAAAATGCAGCGTGGATGCGAGAGGCCGCCTTAATTGACTCATGTTATTCGCTGCAGGCCGCCATGACTGAGACCTTCCCTATGGCATAGGCCCCTGCTATCCGGCAGCCAGTATTGGGCACAGAGCCTTTACCCTGTCAGGCCAGCAGGTGCAGGCATCCTCTACTCATGCAGCCAGGGGGTGGGAGGACACCGTCCTCGTGGCAGGCAGTTTTACGGAGCCCACTCGGCTGTGGCAGTGGGTATCGTGCAGGCCGCCATTGTTGAAGCAGGCCAAATGCTGCAGGCCGACATTACTGAAACCTTCCGTATGGCAGAGGCCCCCCATCTAACAAGGCATCCGGTGTGGGGCACGGGGCCTTTACACTGGTAGGCAGGCAGGTGCAGGCTGACTCTACTGAGGCTGCCAGGAGATTGGAGGACACAGGCCTCGACACAGCCATTTTGGGGTTTCTGCTGTGGTACCCAGCAGGCCGCCATTATTGATGCAGCCAGTCCATACAGCGAGTTGCTGAGTACCGTGAGATACAGAGTCCTCTTGAGATGCCGCCATTATTGAGGCAGTCCGTATGCAGTAGGTTGACATTACTGAGACCTTCAGTACAGCAGAGGCGCCTGCTAACAAGGCAGCCAGTACAGAGCACGGGGCCTTTACCCTGGCAGGCAGGCAGGTGCAGGCCTCCTCTATTGAGGCAGGCAAGAGGTTGGAGGCTGCTTTCCTGGAGGCAGTCAGAAAAATGGAGTCCGGGGCCCAGACTTCGCTCTCTGACCTGAATGATCCTCTCAGAACCCATTCCTCTATCCAGGGCTCACACCTACATCTGGGTCCCAGACCATCAGGGCGGGTCCGACAAGATTATCCCGGGGCCCAGCATTCTAACACAGAATCCAGTCTTGAATTAGGGGCATAGTTCTCTATCTGTAACCCAGACCAACATTCCATAACCCAGATGTCCAAGTGAGGTCCCAGACCGCCCCCCAGGGGCCAGACCTCCCTTCCTTGCCTGAACTGCCCTCATAAGACCCAGAACTCTATCTGAGGCTCAAACCTACATCCGGGTCCCAGACCATCATGGTGGGGCCGAGAATATTATCCAGGGGCCCAGGTTTCTAACACAGAATCTAGTCTTGTATCAGGGGTGTAGTTCTCCATCTGTAACCCAGACCATCATAATGAAATCCAGATGTCCATGTGAGGTACCAGACCTCCCCCGGGGCCCAGACTTCACTCCCTGGCCCAAACGATCCTCTCAGAACCCATTCCTCTATCCGGAGCTCAGACCTACATCTGGGTCCCAGACCATCATGATGGGGCCGAGAAGATTATCCCGGGGCCCAGGTTTCTAACACAGAATCCAGTCTTGTATCAGGGGTGTAGTTCTCCATCTGTAATCCAGTCCACCATTCCATAACCCAGATGTCCAGGTGAGGAAGCAAACCGCCCCTCGGGGCCCAGACCTCCATCCCTGGTCCGAATTGTCCTTCTAGAACACAGACTTCCATCCGGGGCTCAGACCTACATCCAGGTCCTCGACCATCATGAAAGGGCCAAGAAGATTATCCCGGGGTCTAGGTTTCTAACACAGAATCCAGTCTTGTATCAGAGGTGTAGTTCTTTATCTGTAACACAGACCACCATTCCATAACCCAGATGTCCAGGTGAGGTACCAGTCCGCCTCCCGGGGCCCAGACTTCCCTCCCTGGCCCGAAATGCCCTCCTGGTACCCAGACCTTAATCTGGGGTTCAGACCTACACCCGGGTCCCAGACCATCATGGCTGGTCCGAGAAGATTATCCCTGGACCCAGGTTTCTAACACAGAATCCAATCTTGTATTAGTGGTGTAGTTCTCTATCTGTAACCCAGACCACCATTCCATAACCACATGTCCAGGTGAGTCACCAGAACTTCCCCCGGGGGCCCAGAGTTTGCTCCCTGGCCTGAATGATCCTCTGAGAACCCATTCCTCTATCCAGGGCTTAGACCTATATCCGGGTCCTTGACCATTATGGCGGGTCTGAGATTATCCGGGGGCCCAGGACTCTAACATTTAGAATCCAGTCTTGTATCAGGGGTGTAGGTCTCTTTCTGCAACCCAGACCACCATTCCATAATCCAGATGTCCAGGTGAGGTACCAGACCGCTCCCTGGGGCCCAGACTTCCTTCCCTGGCCCAAACTGCCTTCCTAGGACCCAGACCTACATCCGTGGCTCAGACCTCCATTCGGGTCCCAGACCATCATTGTAGGTCCGAGAAGATTATCCCGGGGCCCAGGTCTCTAACACAGAATCCAGTCTTGTATCAGGGGTGTAGTTCTCCATCTGTAACCCAGACCATTATAACATAACCCAGATGTCCATGTTAGGTACCAGAAATCCCCCCGGGGCCCAGACCTCCCTCCCTGGACCGAACGATCCTCTGAGAACCCATTCCTCTATCCGTGGCTCAGACCTACAACGGGTCCCAGACCATCATGTCGGGTCCGAGAAGATTATCCCTGGGCCCAGGTTTCTAACATATAATCCGGTTGTGAACTGTGGCCTCTGTGTGCCTTGCAGGGTGTTGAGCAGCATCTGTGGCCTGTATCCAACACATGCGAGGAGTAACAGAGCTGCAGAGGCTGCCACATGCCCCTGGGGCCCAACCCACCCCAGGTGCGAGTGCTGCCTTTTTTTTCTTTTTTGGTTAATATTCACCAGGGATAGGGATATAAGGGACATAAGGGATATGGGATATGGGATATGGGAAATGTGGATATTGATATATAAGGGATATAGGGATACAGGGATATAGGGATAAAGGGATAAGGGATATAAGTGATATAAGGAATATGGGGATATAGGGTTATAAGGGATAAAGGGATAAAGGGATATAATGGATAAAGGGATATAGGTATATGGCATATAGGGATATAAGGGATATAGAAATATAAGGGATGTAAGGGATATAGGGATATAAGGGATATAGGGTTATAGGAATATAGGGATATAAGGGATATAGGGTTATAAGGGATAAAGGCATAAAGGGATATAATGGATAAAGGGATATAGGTATATGGCATATAAGGATATAAGAGATATAGGGATATAAGGGATATAGGGATATAGGGGATATAGGGTTATAGGAATATAGTGATATAAGGGATATAGGGATATAAGGGATATAGGGATATAAGGGATATAAGGGAAATAGGGATATAAGGGATATAAGGGATTACGGATATAATCCAGTCTTGTTTCAGGGGTGTAGTTCTCTATCTGTAACCCAGACCACCATTCCATAACCCAGATGTCTAGGTGAGGTACCAGACTGCCCCCCGGGGCACAGACCTCCCACCCTGGCCCGAATGATCCTCTCAGAACACATTCCTCTATCTGGGGTTCAGACGTACATCCGGGTCCCAGACCATCATGGCCGGTCTGAGATTATCCCGGGGCCCAGGTTTCTAACACAGAATCCAGTCTTGTATCAGAGGTGTAGTTCTCTATCTGTAACCCAGACCAACATTCCACAACCCAGATGTCCAGGTGATGTAAGAGACCGCCCCCCGGGGCCCATACCTCCTTCCCTGGACCGAATGCCCTCCTGGTACACAGACCTGTTACCCAGAGCCTGCGGTGACCGCTGTGCAGAGAGGCTGAGGGTGGAGCCGCGTGGACGTGAGTGGCAGGGTGTTCCCAGTTTGCCAGAGCCAGGCAGCCCCAGGGCTGTGAGGGTCATGACCCGGCTGACGTGGCCCCCACTCCAGGAGTGTGATGGGATTATGGTTGATGGGTTTAGGGAGATGGCTTTAGGGTGATGGGTTTATGGTGATGGGATTAAGGTGATGGGATTTTACTGATGGTATTAGTATATGGGATTTTTACTGATTAGATATATTAGATTTTCTTTTTCTTTTTAAAAAATATATTTAATGATTTTTCACAGAGGAATTGAGAGGGATAGAGAGATAGAAACATCGATGAGAGAGAAATATTAATTGACGCATGCTGTATGCCTTAATTGACACAAGCTATACGCTGCAGGCCGCCATGACTGAGACTTTCCGCACGGCGTAGGCACCCCCCCCCCCCCTCACGAGGCAGCCAGTATGGGGCCCGGGGCCTTTACCCTGACCGACTGGCAGTTGCAGGCCTCTTGTACTCATGCAGCCAGGGCGTTGGAGGCGGCCGTCCTCGTGGCAGGCAGTTTTACGGAGCCCGCTCTGGCTGCGGCAGTGGGTACGGTACAGGCCGCCATTGTTGAGGCAGCCAGTCCGTGCAGCTAGGTGGTGCTGAGTCCCGCGAGACGCAGCGTGCTCGCGAGAGGTCGCCTTATTGGACATAAGTCTTACGCTGCAGGCTGCCATGACTAAGAACTTCCGTAAGGCGAAGGCCGCCCCCTAACAACGTAGTCAGTACGGGGCCCAGGGTCTTTACGCAGGTGGACCGTCAGGTGCAGGTCGCCTCTACTGAGGCAGCCAGGGGTTTGGAGGCCTCCATCCCCTTGGCAGGGAGCTATAGCAATGTGCTAATAGTAAGTCCTCCTTATTTTGTGATTTATCAGAATGTAATCATAGAGCAGGGTTATACAGTGGTTTTATAAGGTAAATGTTTTCATTTTCTTTCAAGTAAGTTACTGATTATACTGTACACGTCTGTCTATGGAACCATATACTTATTGCACTGGACCTCACAAGGAAGCTGTCAGGCAAAAGCTTTCCTTTGCTGCCCTCCTGTGGCCATTTCAGGAATAACACGCTGTGCCTCTGTCCCTGGTGCTGAAATTGAGCTAAAGCCCTGTGAACTCGACCAAAAATTGTACCCATGAAAAAAGGGTCCAAAAAAAAAAAAAAGAAAGAAAGAAGAAAGAAAGAAAGAAAGAAAGAAAGAAAGAAAGAAAGAAAGAAAGAAAGAAAATAAAAAGAAAAAAGGGTCACAAGATCAGAGAGGCTGGGCAGGGAGTCATTCGTTCCATCCCCGGATGGACCAAAGTCACAGTTGTGGGTTTTTCGCCACTTCCTGCTACTTCCCTGCAAAGGGAGGCCTCGGCTGCTGCGCTGACATCATGAAATCTTTGGAAACCTATAAGCCACCAATATTGAGGCAGCCAGTCCCAAAAGCGAGGTGCTGAGACCTACGAAATGCAGTGTGGATGCGGCAGGCCACCTTAATTGACTCATGCTATTCGCTGCAGGCAGCCATGAGTGAGACCTTTTATACGGCACAGGCCCCCGCCATCCAGGCAGCCAGTTCTGGGCACATAGCCTTTACCCTGGTAGGCCAGCAGGTGCAGGCCTCCTCTACTCATGCAGTCAGGGGGTGGGAGGCTGCCATCCTCATTGCATGCAGTTTTACAGAGCCCGCTTGGGCTGCGGCAGTGGGTACGGTACAGGCCGCCATTGTTGAGGAAGCTAGTCCATGCAGTGAGGTATTGAATTCCGTGAGATGCAGTGTCCTCGCAAGAGCCGTCTGCTGCAGGCCTACATTACTGAGACCTTCAGTATAGCAGAGGTTGCTGCTAATAAGGCAGCCAGTACAGTGCATGAGGCCTTTACCCTGGCAGGCAGGCAGGTGCAGGTAGCCTCTACTGAGGCAGCCAGGAGGTTAGAGGCCTTAGTCCTCGAGGCAGGGAGTTATACGAAGCCCGCTCTGGTTTTGGCAGTGGGTATCGTGCAGACCGCCATTATTGAGGCAGGCCGTATGCTGCAGGCCGACTTTACTGAGACCTTCCGAATGGCAGACGCCCCCCCTTGCTAAGAAGGCAGCTAGTACGGGGCAAGGGGCATTTACCCTGGCAGGCAGGCAGGTGCAGCCATTCTGTACTGAGGCTGCCAGCAGGTTGTAGCCTGCAGCCTCAAGGCAGGCAGTTAAACGGAGCCTGCTCTGGTTTTGGCAGTGGGTATCGTGCATGCCAGTATTATTGAGTCAGAGAGTCCGTACAGAGAGTGCTGAGTACCCTAGAAGCACTGTCCTCACGAGAGGCCGCCAATATTGAGGCAGGATGAATGGTGCAGGCCGACATTACTGAGACCTTCAGTATGGCAGAGGCACGCCGCTAACGAGACAGCAAGTACAGGGCACAGTCCTTTAGTCTGTCAGTCCGTACCCTAGATGCTGCGATTATTGAAGGCGTGTGTACTGGGGAGGCGTGTGTACAGTTGTGGACAGGTGTCGTTTCCTGATGCAGCCAGTACCCTTTCGGCTTCGTTTCTTGATGGTCCCTTCTGATGCATGGTTCTCATGGGAACATGTTTGTATCACGAATAAAAAATTGAAGTCAGTCAAAGTTTTGTGTGTAAACATTGTTTTATTTTTAGCAGTATATATATTTCCTATTTCCTAAAGTAAGAGAGAGGGAGAGAGTAACGTCCATGATGAGTGATCATCGTCGATGGGTTGGCTTTTGCCAGAAGAAAGTGGTGTATTTGGTCTCATCTGGTAAGTGGAAGGAATCGGCCCTAGCCAGTGTTGGTCGCTGGTTCTAGTTTTGGATGCTTAGCGGTGGAATTCCTGGTCCTGAGCACATCCTGGGATTCAGGTTTCATTGCCAGGCGTGGCCTGTTTTGCTGTGTCAAGGAAAAATCCAATGGTGTCTGGCATCTTCCTTTCTGCTTTTTTGTTCCCTCTCTCTCCTCTCCTCTCCTTCCCTCCCTCCCTCCCTCCCTCCCTACCTCCCTCCCTCCCAGTGTCTCTTAAAACGTCAATTGGAAAAATATATTTTCTGTTAAGAATTACTCAATAGATATACATGAGAAAAGTACAAAGAAGGAAAAGGTGTGGAGGGTGTTCCAAACAGCATCCCCCTACCAGAAAGGCTGCATCCGGAGCAGAGCCCTGAGGTACGGTGATGTTTTTCAAGGTGATGTTTGTAGAAGCTAAAAATAAAATGTCCAAGTGTCCCTGAGCTGGCAAGGTGGTGACAGAACACAAGGAAGCCGCTGTAGGGAGTTCCCTGGAGGTTGTCTTAAGCCACCACGTTAGTGACACTGATGAGTCTTTGTTGGTAGCCAGGGAGGGGCAGGGGAAAGTCAGGTGTGAGGGAGGCAGGGAATGGAGAGAGGTGTGGCCCGCACATGCTCCCCTGCAGTGGCCCGTACCGCTGGTCCCTGAGCCACCCACTGTGAGAAGATGCGAGCAGACTCAGGTGATGTCATTGTTTGAGGGACATGCTGGGGAAAGGACACATATCCTGAGGGCCGGCTAGATGACGGGGCCGCAGTGGCCTGGAGAGATGAGTTGTGTGAAGTTGTGGCCAGTATGTGGTTTCCCTCTGTCTTCCCCTAGGTACCTTCTCGTTGGTTGAGGACTCCAGAACCCTGTCTTCCATTGCCACAGACTCCACCTCCTTCATGGCGACTGTGTGCAAGACACAAGAGCTGTATGGATATGTATTTGCACAAGAGTGGTATTGGGAAGTGATGTGAAAGTTATTGTCTCTAGTTCTTATTTGGAGACTAAATCCTAGCAAAGCGGTTATCTGTTTGATGTCTGAAATATTTGTATTCCAAATAGTTTTTATTTCAGTGAATAACATTTCTTGTACCAAGTTGGTTTCCTAAGTCTAATGAAATGATTAAGTGGCAAATGTTTGTAAATTTGGTAATGATCACTGTCTATTGCTGGCTACTGTAGTTTTTGGGGTGATGTGTGGAATGTCCTCCTCTTCTCCGCCCAGAATATATCCTGTGTTAGTGCAAGCATCTATGACTTTTCTTCCTTAGTCTTCGTGAGAATTGGTTTTCATGAATGTTCCCAGTATCTCCCTTTAAAACTCTTGTGCAAAATACACACAAACAGCTGAGCATCCCATCCTGGATCCTTTTTAGTTGTTTTCAAAGGAATGCAGATTGCTCGTGATTGTAGGTGGATGGTGAAGCACTGAGGCTCCTTGGTGAGTCCCAATAGAGACATGAATGGAAGAGACTAGAATGCTTGTGAAGAGACCCAAATGCTAAGGTTTGTGTTTTTTATGATCCATGTTTCTCCTGAGGCCATTTGAAAAGCATGGCATTCTGTAGTCAATGGTATTGTGACTCGAGTCAAGGTGCACATCGCTGATAAAAGTCAAAGTGCAGTCGTATCCCGTGTCTTCAGCGGTTGGAGTGCCGTCCATGTGCGAGGCCGAGAGTGAGGTGAGCCGTGCGTGCAGGACATGAGGAGAACCCCCAGGTGTGATGTGGCAGGTGACCCAGTGTCCCGGAGGAGCGGTGGGGGCTGCAGGTGATGGCGCTGAGCCTTGGTTGCCAGCTAGAGCATGTTGTTCCCCAGCTCCTCGGCGAGAGGTGGCCATGGGTGAGGCATCCATTCCCCTGGAGGCCAGTGCGATTGAGGCAGTGATTCCCTTGCAGGTGGTCCTGAGGGAAGCAGCCATCCACGTAGGTGGAGGTCGCCATGGTGGAGGCAGTGATGTATTTATTGCTTGAGGTATTTCATGCATTTTTTATCATGTGAAGGTGTTGCGTGGAGAAAAGAAGATTCTGGTAAATAGGTATGTGGTAAAACAAAATGTTTGTTAAGTTTCTTAAAAAGTAATTTTATTATTTCCTCAAGGAAGAGAGAGGAGGGAGACATGTGCATGCTGCGATAGAATCCACGATGAGGGAGAATGCCTCTAAGTCAGTGTTGCTACTGTTGGTTGTGCACCCCTTCCCTCCCATTGCTGTCAAGGGTCGTGGCAGAGACTGTTGTGTGGAAGTTTCCCGTGAGGTGAGCGGGTGCCCCCCCCCCCTGACTAAGATGCTCTGCTATTTTTCCCTTTTAAAGACAAGTAGAGAGTGTTGAGTTGTGGTTTTTGTAAGTTGATGCTGTAATCATTGAGTACTCATGATCTAGTGGCCTTATTGTCTGTGAAAGATGTGACATGGAACCCTTTCCCTCCCAGCCGTCCTGAGTGTCCATCATGCAGTTGTCCCGCTCCCGTTTGTAGCACGTGTCATCCCTAGGCATTGTAGTTGAATTTGTCATTTGTTCCCTTAGGATGGATGTGTCCTTTTCCGTGTCCTAAATTTGGAAACGTATTTGTTGATGAATTTTCTGAATGCTGTGACATTGAAAGGCCACATGGACTATGTGTTCGAAATAAAGGGATGAAAGAGAAGCGATGTTTTTTGAAACATAAAGGTTTGCATGGTAGTTTATTTTGTTGCAGTATGTGTGTGAATATTATATTACTAAAATTATATATATTTTTAAAGGAAACATATATTCTTATTGAAAATATGTTTATTGGAATTGAAGGGCAGGAGAGCAGAAAAGTCTACTATTGGCAACTTGCTGTCAGGAATGTCTGTTTGAGCCCTTGTGTGTCTTTCCAAGGTTTTGTGAGGACTTCAGTTGTCAAGCCCCTGCCCGGCTTCCTCAGCAGGTGTCGCCAAGTCCTCTTTGAGGAGACATGTTTGTGTATTTGCTTTGCCGGATTGATTTCCGTGTGATCCATGAGGTGAGGATCCCGATGGGGCAGTGAGGCCAGTTGTGCCGTGTCCCTTTGTATCGTGTGTGTGTGAAAGGGGGTATGTTGTGAGCGCCTCCCAGGTGAGGTGTTGCTAAGGGAAAAGGTGTGATGGTAGTTGGCAGGTCCCATGAGGCACGTGGTGATTCTGTCCTTTTTTTTGTGCAGGTCCAGGGTGTCCCCACTCATGAGTGTTGGATTGCAGGCGAGTATTGTGAAATGTTGTCAGTATTGGTTTGTGTGGAGGGAGGGTTCTGTTTTTTAAATTGTAAATGAAATAGGATGATGGTAGAGTTGAAAGAGGTGTAGTCCTAGGGTTGGATCCATGAAGAGCATGATTCCATTGCCATGTGCAGCATGTGAAGGTGTTTGCCTGTCATGAGTGTTGTCGTTGGGAGGTGTTGTCCCCCGTGTCCCCCTCCCCCCCAGGCTTCCCGTTGGATACCCATTCACGTGCAGGTGTTTCAGCTCCTGCGTTGAGCAGCTCTGGTGGGGTGTGTGTTGTCTGTACGGTTTGCACATTGAAGTGCTCTCTGCCATTGGACATGCCTGCATTCCCCATCGCCCCTCCCTCCCATGTTGCGGTTTGAACCCGAGGATCGAGTGACCAGTTGGCCTCCCTCCCTGATGCCATGGAAGTGCGTTGAGCCTTTTTCGTTAGGAGAAAGCTGATGGGGTGTTTGTCGTGCGGTGACTCGTGGATGTGTTTCCTGTGTGGTTTCCAGGCATGTTTCCCCGAGTCAGTGAGGGAAGTGCTGCTCGGGAGCCTCCGCGACCGAAGAGAGCTAAAGTAAGGTCCCAGGCTGTCCTTGAAAGCAAACGTTGACATGGGAAGGAGTTGCTCCTGGTTAGCTATGTCTTTGGGAAATCTCTTTCCCGAGGACGATCGATGTTCCTGTTTAGCGGCTTATTGTCCTTTTGCCTATGAGAGGACCGAGTTGTGAATTTGGTTATTCAGTTTGAAGTATCTTTTTTCTTTCCTCTTGATGGCGCAGCCCCAGCTCCATGTCGTGGAGTAGAAGTGTTTGTATTGTTCTTGTGAGCCTGTTAACGGTTGAGCGTTAAGTCATCTTCAGTCAGAATTTTTTTTTTTTTGTAAAAAAAGCTTATTTTTTTATTTTAACCTTTATGGTTTGGGTTCATTACTCATAGTTATTTTGATTGTCTTAACTTATGTTTGATTGAATACTGCTTTCCTGATGTTTTGAATGTCCCATTTATTGTGATCGCACTGGTTCTCGAGGTCCATTCCTGGGAAAGCAGACAGCTCCATGATTGTCCATTGTGTCTGTAGCTACAGGTCATGCATTCCTCTTGACTCAGTGATCCCAGAATCTGGAGAGCATATTTATTCTCCCTTGTGTATGTGGGCTTAGATAATGCTCATGTTTTTCCATTAATTCAGTGATTCCTAGAAGACTAAGTTGGTCTTATTGTGCTTTTGTGAAAATGCTTTTTTGCCAAATAGGTTCCTTATTTCAGCCCGAAAGATGCAATGCAAAGTTTAGTGATGTTCTTGCCATCTAAGGCATGCGTGTGCAACTGTTGGTGTCTGCCAGATTTGTATCTTTATTTCCTTTTATGCCAGCATCCGTTCTTCAATGACTCGATCATGTGAATTTTTTGAGGCTTTATTTGTAATACGGGGCTTCCACTCCCACAGTAGGGAACCACAGAGGTTTGTGTGCTTTGCTTTGTCCCACGTCCTCCATGTCCGTCTGTTTCTTTGTGTTAAAATGTAGAAAAGAACGTGTTAGCAATCACCATTTTGTAGAGCACTCTCTCCATTCCCGGCTATTGTTGTGTGAGTCATTTTTGTTGTGTTGTTGTCATCGTCGTGGAGAAGCTACGTGTTTGTGTGTAGGTGTGAGGAGAGATGTTTCTGGAGGCAGCAGCGCCGCCGTGTCATGGTATTGAAAGCTTTCTATTTTTAAGCAATGATGGCATGAGATTGTCCTATGAGTATGTTTGCTCTTTTGTCTGTTTTGTACCGTGGACACCGCCTATGTAGGTCCAGTGAGTCTTGGGGAGGCTGTCGTTTGTAGGGTTTTGGTTGTTCGAAGCAGGTATTTTGTATGATGCGAGTGTTTTATTTTGTGGATGCAAAGATTCTTTTGACTAGGTTGCTGTAGAGAGATAGTGTTTATTTTCTTTGAGTCCAAGGTGATTCGTTCCCAAAGGAAGAGGGAGGGAGAAAGTGAGGAGGCTCAAAGAAGTCATTGCAATGTAATTCTGTCATTGGAGGCTAGTGACCTGCATGCCAGTCAGTGTCCAGAGGGAGGGCTATTGTTAGAGAGATTCTGATCCTTCAAACAATGCAGGAGGAGAGCTTGGAGAGACTTTATTCACTGCGGTGGGCTTAGAGAAAATGAATTTAAATTTTAAGCAAAGGTATAAGCAGAACTTCCCTTTTTCTTCTGGAGCCAGGTCTATGTGCACTTAGTGGTTATGTTGCTACTGGCCTGGAAACAACAGAGTTCTATGCAATGAAAGAATGCACCTGGCATGGCATTGAAATTCTGTGCATATGTAGTTTATAGCCTATAAGGTCAGGCAGCTAAGTTTATTTTCCTCATTATTCAAGCAGGTGAAAGCAAAGTTATTTTTTTAATATACATTCAAATGTAAAAGTAGCATTCAAGTGTCCAAAACAAGAGCATAGAATTCCAAAGAGTAGTTTTATAAAATAGGGGTTTTTCCTTGTCACTATTTGTTGTGACACCAGGCCAGACCCTCAGATCTGTCTTGGAGACTCACCTCCAACACCCGGCGGCCTTCTTGCAAGGCCCGTGAAAAGGATGGGAAGCGTCATGTATGTTGTTGGTGAAGTATGGTAGCAAGCATAGTTGTTTAAAAACTGGTGTTTTAATTTGCACCCTGCTATTGTGGCTTCTGCACACACTTAGTTGCTTCAAGAGTAGGGTCGTTCCTTCAGCTTCCAGACTGAGACCTGAAAAGTCAGCAAGGTCCTTTTGCTGTGCCTGTGGACCAGAAGTGCAGGAGATGGATTGCCAATGATTCGGTAGGTGCAGGGTTCGAAATTGTAGGTAACCTTTCAAGATGAGTCACTGTGCTTCATTGTGCTTTTGCAAGATAGGGCCCTCTGGCTATGTCAAGCATGATGTGTGTGGGAATCCCCCTGCGGTCTGTTGCCAGCAATTTTAATTGAGAATTGAGAATCAAGGAAAATGTGGTTTAGAGCTTTCAAAGGCCCACCTCCATCTGTCACATCGCATTCATGATTGTGTCCCCCACTTGCATGTGGTGTTCTCGCGGCCGTCCCGGCTAGTTCAGGAAATATTTGCCTTATTTTTGTAATCCATCCACAGCCTCCCGTGGTCTTGTGATTGCAGGGTTTGAGCCCACCACAGTGGGGGAAAGTTGACAGGGAGGGACATGTAAGGGTTGGGGTGCCCATGCATGTGTCTCCATTGAGATTTGGAAGGGCGTTTCCCGCGTTGGCCGGCGTTCTTCAACAGTGTTCCTCCTCTGTCCTCAGAAGCGTCCTTGGTCCTGTAGGTTGTCTGCAACCCAAGAAATAGGCATGGTTCGTTGGAATCCATGATCCGTGAGAATTTTCAGAAGTCACCGTGAAGCCTCTGGGTTGTGTAGGCCCTCCCTGCCATCCCTGCCAAGGGGTTTGGGGGTGGTTTCCCGGAGACTGTTGTATGGAAGTTGTGTGTTCGATGTCTTGCATTCTTAAGCCGATATTTTTTGGCCTTTGTAAGGAAAAGAGTTTTTTGAGTCGTGTATGTTGTAAGTTGATGTATTAGTGAGCACTAGCAGCATACTGGTCCTATTGACTGCGAAAGATGTGACATGGATCCGAAACGGGTTTTGTTCAGTGGATAGAGCGTCAGCCTGCGGACGGTGGGGTCCCGGGTTCGATTCTGGTCAGAGGCACGTACTTTGGTTTTGGGCGCATCCCCGGTGGTGGGTGTGCAGGAGGCTGCCGATTGATGTTTGTAACTCTGTATCTGTCTCCCTTCCTCTCTGTAAGGAAAAAAAAAAATTAAAAAAACCTTTTAAGAAAAAGATGTAAAATTGAAAGCATTCCTTCCCATCTGCTGTGAGTGGAAATTCACATGTTGTCTTGCTCATCATGCTCTTGTTTTCTGCACGTGGTATTCCTAGGCATTGGATTTGGAAATTTCATTTGATAAAGTATGATTGATGTGTTGTTTTTTGCATGTGACATGTGAAATCCTCGTAGTTGAGGAACTTTGAGAATGCTGTGAAACTCAAAGGCCCAATTCACTAAGTGTGTCAAGTGTAAAGGCGAAAGAGAAGCGATGTTTTTTGAAACCGAAGGCTGTCATGGTAGTTTATTTTGTTTCACTCCATGGGGCAATCGTTTTTTACAAAAATAAGATTTTTTAAAAAGAAAACATGCCTTCGTATTGAACATCTGTTGCTTGGCATGAAATGATATAGGAGAGTCGAACCCCCTATGTTTGCGACGTTCTTCCCAGGAACCTTCGTGCATGCGAGCCACTGTGTGTTTCCGGTGTTGAGAGGATTCCATTTGTGAAGCCATTGTCCAGCTTCCCCAGCAGGTGGCGCCAAGTCTTCGTTGAAGAGAAATGTCTGCGTATGAGTGTTTTCTTTTTTTTTCCTAAATATTGTATAGATTTTTTATAGAAAAGAAGGGAAAGGGATAGAAAGTTCGAAACCTTGATAAGAGAGCAACGATCAGTCGCCTCCTGCACCCTCCTGGGTATGTGGGCGCCCCCAAGGTCCATGTCTTTGACCGGCAGTGAACCCGGGATCCTTGAGTCCGCAGGCTGACGCTTCTCCACTGAACGAAAGCGGTTCGGGCTGTGTTTGAATTTTTGATGGAGGGATTTCCTCTTGAAATATGATGCCAGGATCCCTGCGGGGCAGTGAGAGTGGATGTGGCCCTTTGTAGCGTGTGTGTGAAAGGTGGGATCCTGTGAGCGGCCCGCAGGTGAGGCGTTTGTAAGGGAAAAGGCGTGTTGGTATTTTTCACGTCCCGTGAGGCCCATGGCGACCCTGTGCCTTTTTTTGTGTAGGTCACGGTTGCCTGCCTCCATGCAAGTGTGTTGGAAACGAGGCGAGCATCCCGAGATGTTGTGAGGAGTGGCTTGTGTGAAGTGTTTTTTTTTTTGTAATTGTGAATGAAATGCGATGATGTGTGAGTTGGAAGAGTTCTAGTTGTAGTTTGGTATTCTTTGACGATTTGAAGTCATTTTTATGTGAATTGTGTGAAGCTGTTTCCCCGGCATGAGTTTTGTGTTTCTTGAAGGTGATGTCCGTCAGCTATGTGAGGAGGCTATCTCCCCCGGTTGCACCCAGTGTGGCCCAAGTCCCCTTCCCCCGCAGGCTTCCCGTTGGAAGCCTACACATCACAGGTGGTTTAGGGTCTCTCAAGTCCCCCCGAAGCATGGCCTTCGAAGGCAAAGCTTGAAATGCCACAGAGCTGGTGCTGGGTAGGGAAGTCCTCGGGGCATGTTTTCCCTGAGGACGAGGCATTTGTATGTTGATGTGGCTATTGTCCTTTTGTGTATGAGAGTAAGTATTTGTGAAATGTCCTATTTTTTTTGAAGTTCCGTTTTATCGCCCCCTTGAGGGCACAGCCCCGGCCTCCTGGCGCGCAATAGAAGTGTCTGCATTGTTGCGATCCTGTGAATGTTGACCGTGAAGTCCTCTCAAGCTATCTAATTTTTTTTATTCTTTGTAGCCCACCCACCCCCGAGGTGTGTGTGGTTGTCTTTGTCCCCCGTCCCCAATGTCCATGTCCTTCTTTGAGTGCAAAATGTGTAAAGTAAGAGGTGAAACCCCCCTTGTGGACAGCACTTTTTGTTGTGTGATGGTGATGTTCGTGTCAAAGGTATGTGTTAGCGTGTAGGTGTCAGGGGATACGTTGTTTGAATGTTAATGTCGTCGTGTAAGGTGATTGCAAGGTTTTTCTCCTGAAGAAATGCCATGAGATTGGCCTATGTGTTTGTATTTGTGTAAGTTTTGTATCCGTTTTGTAGCTGGCATGTTTTCTCGGTGTGTCTCTCCGTCCCAGTCCCTGCTTCGTCCCAGTCCTTCCGTAGTGTTTGATCATGTGGAAGTTAGACCTTGTGTCAGTTGTGTTTTGGGTATCTATAGATTTTGTGGAACTCTTTCCTTTGTTTGTGTGTGGCGCTGTTTAAATTTGAAGTCGTCCGGAAAAGCATTGTTGCACCTGCAGACTGTTGGGCAAAGGCAGAGAGTTCCCGTAACGCTTGCAAGAATGTTGACGAGCATGCCGAATCTTAGATTGTGTGTTCCGTCCTTTCTGTCTTATTTTTGATTTTGATTTTTGGAAAGTGTCCTAAATGGTTTCCCGGTTTCGGTTTCATTTTGTTCTCCGTGAACACAAGCCTTTGCCATTGTGGAGGAAGGCGGAGTCCTTTAGCATGCTAATGGGAGAGAGTCTGGGCTCTGTGGGGAGTTGTTGTCAGAATCTTGAAGGAGGAAGTGCCCGGGGTTGTTTGAAAGGGCAGGAAGGGGGTTGGATGACTTCCCCTTTTGGTCAAGTGAGGGAGAGCATCCCAAAGAATGGCAGGTAGCCTGTTGAGTAAAGTTGCGGAAAGCTTGTTTTTCCCGTGTTAACGAAAAAAACCATTGAAACCTGTAAAGAATTTTAGTGAGTTTATTTGAGCCAAACTGTCGACATATGCCGGGAAGCAGAACCTCAATGAATTGAGATTATGCTCCGAAGAATGGTGGGTTACATCTGTATTTATGCATTGCCATCAAAGGAGGGACATAGGTGGGCTACATGAAATTCATTGGATAAAGTCAAATGGTGGGAAACACCTGGGATTGGACAAAAAGTAAAATGATGGACACATACTTAGGTGGGTACAGGAACAATTAACATGATAATGAAGGAATTTGAGGCCTCTGTCCTGGCGCCTACCACATTTGGTTGTGCCCCAGGGGCTCCAGCAAAAGAAGGAAGTTACAAGTTACCCAGACATCTCACAGATATGTTATCTCAGAGGCAAAAAGGCAAATGGGCTCAGGAAAGAAGATCTAAGTTGATCTTTGTCAGGGAAGGTATCAGCTTAGGAATGACTGCCCACTATAACCTGTTTGTAGTTAAATATTTAATTTTCAAACCATCCTTTGTGGTTATTCCAGGTCTCTGAGTTTGCAAGACTGCCACGCAGGCCTCCCCTGAGCTTGTCAGGTTAGCATGTGGCTCCTTTCATCCACACCAGGTTGAATGTGTTGTATTGGTGAAGGTGTTATCGATTTTCTAGGAGATTTTTGGCACCCGTCCATGTGTTTTGAGTTGAGTTGCGTTGTCTTTAAAGTAGGGATATGTTAGTATTCTCTTTCTATATTTTGTGATCACGGAGGGAGTTTCTGGATCTTTTTCCCCTCATGTGGTAGATAGGTTAGAAGGGAGTGTGTGTTTTGTAGGTATGGATGGAGGGAGAGGGAGAGAGCGAGAGCGAGAGATGGGGGACAGTTTAACGGTGATGTGAGAGATACATGAGTTGTGTTTCGTATGTGTATAGACATGTCGGTATGCTGGCATCCTTGCATTTTTAAGGGTTTCATTTGGGAGTCTTTTAGCCTCCCCCCCCCCCCCCCCCCCCCCCGCCGATCCTCTCGTTCTGTGTTGTGTTGTTTGTTTTAGTGGCTTCCTAATGAAATGTCTGTTTTTATGCTAAGAAGCTGTCTTGTTTTCTTCCCGGTGATTGGTTCCTTGGAGAAGTGTGATTCTCCCAGTTTCAGGGGTTTCTTGTTAGGTTTGCTTGAGCCATTGAGCAGATAGCCTTTTCCGGAGAAGTGGCTTTTGAAGTCACTTGACCTTGGCTAGTCCCTTTGTTGAAGAGCAGTTCTCATTGTGGGTGAGCACATTCCATCTTTCCCTCCGGGTATGCATGATGAAGTCTCCGCCCTTGAACATCCCGCCCAAAGCCCTTTTGAAGCGAGTGATTGTTTTCCTTGGTTGCTGGAACCATCCCGGCTCAGCTGTGTGGTGTGTGGAGGATGGAATGAATGAGTTCTCCCTCAGGTACCTGGTCTTGTGAGTTCGTCTCTCAGCAACCTCCATCTCCCTGCTCGTATTCCTTCCACAGGACTATGTCCATCTGTTGTAGTAGGGAGCCGTGGTGGATTTGTTTGTTTGAGCGGCTTTGTGGAGATGTCTTTGTGTAGGGTCGGACAAACCCGCATGTGGTGTGTATGCTCTGTGTTGGCTTTCTGCCATGTGTTTAGAAGTTTGGTCTCCTAATGTTGTTGTTGTTGTTTGTTTTTTGTAGGCCAAGTCCTTCCAGGCGAAGTGTCTGTCCAGCCACGTCAGCCTGACCTTGTTTTTGCCATGGCCATTGTGTTTTTCTGCGTATGCGTTCCTGTTGTCCACAGGTAAGAAAGTGTCACGGTCAGTCGCATGAATGATCGACTTAAATGGATATTTAGATTAGAGATGATGAGTTCTTGTTCAAATGTTAGTGGGATAGTAATAGAAAAGAATTAAAAAGAAGGAGTAACTATTGCAAGTGAAGTATGGTAGCAACCATACTTGGGTAAAAATAGGTGTTTGCATTTTCACCGTGCTATTTTCGCTTCTGCATGCAGTTACTTTCTTCAACAATAGGGTAGTTCCCTCAGGTTCCAGATGGAGACTTGGAAACTCCCTGCCCCCCTCCCCCCACATTACAAAGGCGATTCTCCTTTGCCTGTGGACCAGAAGCACAGGAGATTGATTTCTATTGACTCAGTCGCTCCAGGAGTATAAATTGTAGATCACCTTTCTAGAAGGTGAAATTTGCTCCGTTGCACTTCTTCATGTCAACGTCCAGCAGGATGTGCTTCCAGAATTTAGAAGAAATAAAATTTCTTGTGTTGTCGACTTTTCAAAGCACCTCCTACACCTGGGACGGCGCGTCGTTGAGGGTGGCCACCTGCGCGTGGTGCTCTGGCGGCCGTCCTGGCCAGTTCCCTCAATCCTTTCCTGGTGTTTTAATGAATCGGCAGCCTCCGGTTATCTTATTTTTGACTCCAGGGTCGACCCTAGAAGAAGTGCATTCTCTTGACAGAGTTTATGAGCACGGAGTGAGTATTTATGGACATTTTTTCCATCATGTCCTAGATAGGGTCGAAGGGAGTGTGTGTTTTTGAGGGCAGGAGGTCGGGAGGGCGGGAGGGAGGGAGAGAGAGAGAAATGGGGGAGAGGAGAGAGCACGCTGATGTGAGAGCTACATGAGCTGTGTTTAGTATTTGCATAGACGTGTTTGTAGGGTGGTATTCTTGCATTTTTAAGGCTTTCCTTTGGGAGCCTTTTAGCCCCCACCCCCAGGTCCTCTCTGTTTGTGTTTTTATGTTTTTTTTTGTGGCGTCGAAATGAAATGGTGGTTGTGTCGAAGATAACCAGCTGTGTTGTTGAAGTCCCGGTGATTGGTTCCTTGGAGAAGTGTGAGTCTCCCGTTTTTAGGGTTTTCTTGTTAGGGTTGCTTGAGCCATTGAGTAGATATTTTTTTGACGAGAAGTGTCTTTTCAAGTCACTTGACCTTGGATAGTCCCTTTGCTGAAGACCAGTTATCATTTTCGTTGAGCACATTGCCTTGTTTCCCCTTCGGGCATGCATGAAGCAGTCTCCGCCCCTCCAAAGCTCACTCAAAGTCCTTTCTAAGCAACTGATTGTTGTCCTTGGGTGCCGGAGTTATCCCGGCTCAGCTTTGTGGTGTGTGGGTGATGGAAAGAATGCATCACCCCTCACCCCTCACTTGTCTGGCCTCGTGAGTTTCTCTCCCAGGAACCTAAATCCCCCTCCTCCTATTCCTTGGATAGGACCGTGTCCTGGTGTTGTATGTAGCTGGGGTGTATTTGTTTGAGGCGGACAGCCCCGATTTGGTTCTTGTGCAGGCATGTGAGGCTCCCCTCGTGTCGTGTGTATGCTATGTTTTGGCTCTCCCATCCGCCTTGAAGTCTCTGTGTATTTTCTTTTTTTTTGTAGGCGAAGTTATTCTAGGCGAAGCATTTGTTTGTCAAGCCGTGTCAGCCTGCCCTCGTTTTTGCGATGGCCATTGTGTTTTTCTGCATATGCGTTCCTCTTGTCCACAGGTAGGCAAGTGTGATGTTTAGTCGCATGAATGGCCGAGTTACAGTGACATTTTGATTAGAGATGATGGGTATTTGGTGAAATGCCAGTGGACTGTTAAGAGAAGTGTTCAATGTCCTGATGTTTGTGCAAGAATTCAACAGAACGAGGAAGAGAACAATGGAAAGTGTATGCCAGGAGGATGTGCTATGTGTGTTGAGAAAAAGGCTGTTTCAGCTGTTGAGTTGCATTCCCTGCAGTTTCCTGTTGATGTCTGTGTTTGTGAGTTTGAATCGCTGAAGCCGTTCCCTTTGTTTCCTATGTGAAAGAGAAGCGTGAAGAAGGTCCGTGTCCATTCAGCATTCCCTATAGCAGGAAGTTTGGGTATCTCTGTTTTTAGTTTGAGTAGGTTGTTGCCCTTGTGCTCTGCCTTTTTTGTGATGAGATGTAATGTTTGTATCAGGGTACAGAGAGGCCGCTTCATCCCTGAAACCTTGTCGTCTTCCAATGTCTCTAAGATGTCTTTGAAGGTAGGAATGTGACCAGTGACATTGTCTTTATCTTTTTGAATAGTAAGTGTGTGATGGTTGTTACCCATTGCGTCTCTTATTGCATGAGATGGCCAAGGTATTTAGAAATTTCAAATAACATGGATTCCTATCCTTTGATAGTTAGATCCACAGGTCAGCGTGAGACATGTGGCGTGTAGGCGAGTTGAAGTCAGTCGTTGATGGATGCAAACGAGAAAGGGACATGAAGAGAACCATGTTTTCTCTAATTTGTCCATTCTCCTGAGTTCTGAAAGTGTTTTTGATAGGCCATGGCTCCGTTCTCAGTGGGATAGAGGGCAAGGGAGATGTTGATGTGCCCATTCAAAGTAGGCACGGTGAAGGATCTCAAGGGCCTTTTGTGGAAGCATCGATGGCCATGGGTTTTGAAAGTCATGGGTCAGGATTGTGTTTTTGTGCCATGTAGTGTATTTGTTTACGTGGTGGTCTGTTATGGAAGCATGAAGATGTTACAGTTTGATCAGATGTGTGTGAGAAAGCCAGGGCCGTGCATGTCCTGACGGTTTCTAGTGCCCGTGTCCCTAGGATGGATCTGAGCCAATGTGCCTTGCCCGTGTCCTTAAAGTATATTTTTCTGTGAGTCTGTCCTAATGGAATCTCTTGTGAATTTTTAGTGTGCATGACACCATGGCCAGTGTCGATGTGTTACCCAGATGTGTGAACGGTGTGTGATGTGTTGAGTTTAGTATGTAGTCATGACGTTGTAGAGCAAGTTTGTGTTGGATTCATTTAAAAAAGAAGTCAATGTGTATTTTCTGTAGCGCCCGTATTATTTTTTCTGACACTTGTGTGCTGATTGTTGTTTGTATGTATTTCTTTTGTGCCGTCTGAATCGTTAGCCGTGTAGTATTTTTGCCTCGTGATGGATGGCTCCAGCGGTGGTTGATGTCCCAGCCTCCCGTGAGGAGTTTGCACCCCAGCGACTGCTTTTTCCAGGTGTTATCGGATGTGTGCGGCACGGCTGCGATCGAAGGAAAGCATCTTGTAGAACGTCGATGTCCTTTTCGATGGCGTTTCATCTTACCACCGTCTTTTCTGCCCCTCAGAACTGCCACTTCCTCTCAAAAATGCACCTCTTCCGTGACAAGCGAGCGTCCCACACGGCTCCTTTTGTGCAAGACCTGCGCAGTGACTATGTGTACTTGTCAAAGAATGAAGGTGAAGGCTGCTCATGGAAACGTAGGAACCGTGGAAGTCCGAACGGCATCGTAAGTGCTGTCCTATCTCGGTAGGTTGTGTTGTTGAATGTGCTTCTGTGTTCATGGATGGAGGCATTTTGAGATTTCTGAAGCGTTCCATGGGTCTGGCCATTGGAAGGAAGCATGTGTGTCCTTTTTAATTGTGATTGTGTTAGCCAGCTACTTGTGCTCCTGAGAGAACTACAGAAAATTATTAGAGGAATGATTTTTGAAGGGTAACGCCTGTGGGGACTGTTGAAAAAACCATGCATGGTTTTCTTAAATTGCCATGGTCCTTAGAAAAATGATGTATTTCTGTCCCAATTTCTCCTTCAGGGACGTAAGCACAGGTGACCAAGGGTGCCTCAGCCAGTCTCTAAACTGACACGTACGACCCAAAGTACTTACTTAATATTGACCGAGCATAAATTACACAGGAGACAGACATGCAATGCACGAATCACACACGGTTTATTTACCAGAGTCCTGGTGGTTTCCAGACCTGGGCAGGCCACCCGGGGATCCGCGCCGACAGACACACACACTGGACGTTGGACGTTGCAGCTGCGGCTCGGCGTCTTGTTTGAGGCCTCAGTTTCCGGCTCACTGTTTGGACTCACGGTCCACGGCAGAGCTCGGGCAGATGCAGGAAGGGGGGTGGAGAGTGACCATCTGTGGAGGAGCAGAGCAGGCCTCTCTGATCTTCTTCTGGTACTTCCTCTTTTTATGTGCCTAGATGGGCGTCTTCAGTGTGTCTTATCAGCGGGTCCCAGGAGCCTTGCATATCTGGTTTTACATATGGGGAGCAGATCACTTTTATCTATTTTCTACATACAGGCCACTCAGGGGTGTTTAATCAGCCTGTTTACATTACATTCAATACTTTTTAACATCATACTTTAATATCACACTGTAATTCCACAGTTTGATACTTATTTTATATTATTCTTATCACTATTACTATAACAATTTCCCTGTCCATTTTTACTCCTTCATCGGTGTCAGTGTTTGTGCATGTACCGTGTCCCCACGTTGTAGGTTTTATTCATTGCCAAGGTGCTATCCAATGCATTAGGTAATCGAAACGAAGTTTTTCTCTCCCATCTTTTTTTTTTTTTTTTTTAAATCGTCTTTCCTTGATTGCAGTATCTGTAAAAAGCAGTTGAAGAAGTGTTTTTTGTACAGGAAATATGTTTTTATTGTGTTATTTTATTTTTATACTTTGTAAATGTGTTATTCATGATACAAAGATGTCAGGAAACACTGTTTATGTGATGAATCTGTTTGGAAGTGTATTTTTTCATATTTGTTTTGATGGCATGTGTTTCAGATGGAGAGATTTCCTTGGACGGAGCTGCAGCGGGAGTGTCCGGACGAGGCAGCCACCGGCCGTGAATCTGTGTTAGCTGAGTCTTGGGAGGTCTGACGGATTGGCCACCCGTTCCCCGGCTTGTATACGATCATCGCTACACTCATCGTCGCCGTTTGTTTGTAGAGCACGACTCAGAGCACGAGCATCAGGTAACGTTTAGAGTGTTTACGTAGGCGTGTCCCGCGATTCTGCGTCCAACAGGGATCCCTAAGACATGACGTTTTATGCAGCCCTGCCTTGTTGTGCAGGTTGGGTCCTTTTCTGCACAGTGACAGGTGAAGTCAAAGTATTTGTTTATGTAAAGGAATTGTCATGTGATAGTACTTTTAGGAAACAGAAGCTTATGTGATACAATGTAAAGGCATCTGTCCAGCATGATGGGTCATCCCATTCACGGTTCTTGGAATATTCCCCCCAGGTGTGGAAGTGCCACGCACGATGTTTTTATGTTTCAGTGACTATGTTCCCTGTGGGAAATCAGTATCGTGAGGTGCATTGCATTTTGTAGGCTGTTTGTTATGGTGTTATTCTCTTCCTGTAAGGTGGTCTTGGGATTGTGGCCCGAGCGTGTTTCTAGGAAGATTCTTACCTACTGAGTTTGAATCGTTGAGTCGTTTTTAAATTGTTTGTTGAACCTTGGGAGCTGCCAAGTCATTTTCCAAAATTGGTCCATTTCTTGAGTGAGTGTGTGCTTACCAGTGTCTGTTTATGGTCCTGTTGGAAGCTCCTTTTCCCACGTGTCATCCTGAGGGCCTGTCATTTTTACCGTATCGGTGATTGTATTCCATTTTATTTTTTGGATGCTGTTCTTGTTCCCCTGGGCCCCTCATGCCATGCCCCTTCCCCTGCCCCTTGCAAGGCGCGTCAGACTTGTTTATGTACTGTAAATGCACTAGTGCACCTGTAATTTAGGAAAGAATTGTCAGCGCCTCCTAGGACATGCCTCTCTTGTTGTATGGCAGGGGCCGGTTGAGGTTTTCAGTAGGCACAGTGCTTTCAAGGTTCGATAGTGCAGGAGACAGACAGCTGTGATAGGCTTTTGAATAGTCCATGTGAGATTGGACTAGGCCCGGTGTTCAGTGCACATTTTTGGGATTGTCTGTGAGTGTCGTTTTTTCCCATGCCTCTCTCTCTCCCGTTGCCATCTCTTTAGTCCCAGGTCTTGTTTCATTGTAGCCCTTGGGACAGAATAAGGGCATGTGTGGTGTGTGTGTGTGTTGTAGGCCACAGAGTATCCTTTTAGCAAGAAAAGTTTTTCCAGAGGTCCCTGTTTGAGCGTGATTGAGGTAGAGTCCTTTAGGATGTCAGTCATCAGTGCCAGTGGGATGTTGGGAAAGTTCCTAGGGGTAGCCGTCCGCAGGTCTCTTGTTGTGTGGATCGTGCCTCCTATGGAGAAGCCAGTCCATGTGATGTGTTACGGTGCATGCGTTGGTCTTTAAGAAGCAGCCTACATGGCTATCTCGTTCTATATGTAGCTGAGAGCCGCCTCCTCTACCGTTGTGCAGTCCTTGAAAGTGAAGGTCATTGCACGGAAGCCAGCGTAGCTGTGAGGTGTGCAAGGTCATCTCGGTAGCCGTATCGATTCTCCAAGGGATGATCTCATTTTATATTAGCTCTAAGGGGTCTGAAGCATTCCTAATTGGTGTTGTTAAATGTTAAGCAAATTGTAGTGTAATTTATGTCCTTGTAGTCTTGTAGAGTTTGCTTGGGGCTTGTGCGTAAGTGTTATTTGTCTATATAGCATGCTGAACTCCATGTGTCTGGTGGTTGGATGGATGGGTGGATGGGTAGATTTGTGGATGTATGGATGGGTGGATGTATGTGGATGTATGGATGTATGGATGGATGGATGGATGGATGGATGGATGGTTGGGTGGGTGTGTGTCTGGCTTATTTATGGGCCTATCCTGTCTTGAGTCTTGTTATCCTGTTGCTTTTTGATGACACTATATATTGTTATTGTTTTTTATAGGTTTTTCTTCTCCTGGTTTCTACGTCGTCTGTTGTCTACATCCTCAGCTCTCATGGTGCTGTTGTCCTGGAGGGATCCACGCCTTCCCGTTTACTTTCTGTAGTGACCTTTGTTATCACCCGCTTGGTGTAGTTGCTGTGCCATTCTATGTATGGTATGCCAGCGTATTCTAGTTCCTCCCCGTCTTTTCTCTCCTTGTAACCTTGCACACTCGTGAGTGCTGTGCCCCTTTCCCTGCAGTAGAAATGAATGGAAAGTGCTCGTCTGCTGGCTGCTGTTGCACTAATGTGATGGCGCACATTTATGGGGTTGTGCAGCTTCATGAAAGCCTGTGGCACTAAGTGGAGCTTGTCTCCTTCATAGCTGTGTGCAAGAGCACTAACCCCACCCCCACCATTTTGCTAGTCATGAGCTATCATTGCTGCACCTGTGCTGTGAGTCCTGCATGCAAGACTGGTCTCTGCTTTTCATCCCTCGAAGTATCACGCCAGTCCAGTTTCTCCCATGGGGAACTTGTGCTACTGGAGTATGTAGATCCGAATGAGCTCAGAATGTGGAGTTGGATTTGCTGTTTGATATCATAGCAGTATTTTTTTTCGCTGCAGCCTCCTCCTCCCTCCATGGGAGTTGTTTGTCAGTATCTGTTGTGTCCTCATCCTTGGCTGTATCATCATTTGTAGTTCCCACCTTCCAACAGTGCTGCTACCAGTAATTATGTTATAGTGAAAGGCTAACACCCTTTCAAAATGTACTGCTTTATCAGTTGTATGGGCTTGGATATTGCTGTTATGATTTTGTATCAGCAGTGTGTAAGCCTAAATCTTGTACAGAATAACTCCCATGTCATGCTCCAAGAACTTTTTTGTTGCTCATCCAAGTTCCACCTGATGACTCAGTTAGTGGAGGATGTATGTGTGTGTCTGCAGTTCAGTGTATTGTTTTGGCCAGCCGCAGGTGTTAGTGTTGTCTTGCAGCAGTTGTTGTGCGGTGTCACTGTGTTGCTGTATCGTAGCCTACTCCCCCACCCTAACTGTGTCCTCTGGGGTACCTTTCCCTGCAGCTGAGAGGAGTGGCAAGTATGGCCTCCTGGATTTTTCTCCAGCACCAATAGATTGTACATGTCCCTCTCCATGGGCTTATTGTTCCTGTTTAGTTGCAGGGGAAGCTTGTGATATGAAGTGCAGCTTGTCCCCTTCTGTCATAAGTGTGTCAGTGTGCTTCTCCCTAGCAACATTTTCCTAGTCTTGGAGTATAACTGCTACCCCCGTCTACTGACTCCTGCAAACCTGGTCTTTGGACTGCTTTTCATCCCTCCATCATATCGTCACAGTTTGTAGTTTCTCCTGTGGGTACCTGCTGCTATTGGAGTATGCAGTCTGAAATCTGAAACAGCCCAGAAATTGCAGTTAGATGTGCATTGCAGCATGTCAGCAGCATCTGTGGTATCCTCATCTTGCGTTGCACCCGACCGCCCCTCCACCCACCCAATGTGCATTGTGAACCAGAAGTCCCTAAAATGTTTGTTGCAGGACATGTCATTTTTCCTGCCATTTGTGTGTATTCTGGTGATGTGTGCATTTTCTGAGCCACTTTTACCTGCCTTGGGGATCTTTGTGCCTTGCTGTAATCCTTTCTTAAGTATGAGTTGTGGAACACAGGAGACCCTTTTTGAAACAGTACTCATGGTTGCATTGACATCAGCGATCAAGGTATACAACTTGCAGTATTTTCAGGTGTTGGGGTCTTACAGGTAAGTAAGTGTATGGATTTTTGTCAGTCTGTGTGCCTGATCTGTGAAATCAGTGTAATGTTCTCCTCTCATCTGTATTGCCCCCTCACAGCTCTGTTAGACCTAATTGACTGCATCACAGTGCTGGCTGCTCAGTGGCAGGGTATATTCTGTGCCAGCTGAGAATCTGTGAGTACTGAGTAGTATCTCAAGGTGGGGTATGCCCTTTCAATTTGTGTTTTTTCTTTTTCCTAAGTCCTCCTATAACAGTGCAGTGTCCCCCCTGCTGTGTGCTGTTTAAAGGATGTGCGTGCACCCCTGTGGGTCGAGCAGCCTGCTGTGTGATCCTCTGCATCCTCATGGACTCTGTGTTCTGTGGATGTTTTTAGTAGTGTGTAAGTGTCATGTCATGTCTGGGTGAGTGAGCATGCTCTCCATTTGTCACCTATGGTAGCAGTTCATGGTACTGTACATTTCTGGCATGATTCTGTATGTGTAGTGTGTAATACTGTATGCCATACTTCTGCCATGCTGCACGTCTTCCTTTGTTGCTCATTCATGTCCTACCTCAGTCTTCAGTTTCCTCTAAGTGGCGGTCTGTTCCTGTTGTACTGTCACGCCTGGCTCGCTGCTTTCTGTATGTGAAGTGAATGGATTGGAGCATGTAGTGTTTGTGGTGGCCTTTTTTAATTTTTTTTTTTGTTGGGAAGCCCCAGGTGTCAGTGTATGCCTGGTGCGTTTGCGGTGCTATTCTAGCTGTGGTGTGTGAGTCCCCTACTGTGTCCTAGCGTAGTTTTCTGCTGCCCCCCACTGCAACTCTCTGGGCTGCTGTGCCCCTTTCCATGCTGCTGCAATGAATGGCAGGCATTCTAGCCTACTGTCTGCTTGCCCAGTACCCGCAGATGGTGCATCTTCATGGGCTTCTGTGTGCTGTGCAGTTGCAGGGGAAGCTTTTGACAGTTCATCCAAAGCATTATCTTTGGACTGCTTTTCACCCACCCCTCAGGTATCCTGCCCTTGCAGTTTCTCTAAGGGGGATGTGCCGCTATTGCATTACGCAGAGTAGAATCAATCCTGAATCTGCAGTAGGATCTGTAGTGCCACCTTGTAGTGCAATCCTGAATCTGCAGTAGGATCTTGTGAGCCACCTTAACCGTTGTGATTCCATGTGCTGTGACCCCATCCTTCTGTATTTCACCACCTTATGCACACAGGAGGTTGCGTTTGATGTTCTCATGTTTGCATTCACAACATCTTGGACATTGGAAGGCATGCTACTCTCCGTATTTTTAGGCTTTTTGGTGTTCCTGCTAAGCAAGTCTGGATTCTTCTTGGGAGTTTTTGCTCCTGATCTGTGGAATAGAGTCCACTCTGTGGACATTGTGGTGGTCCCCATCTTTATTCCTGCACCCCTTCCTCAGCTCTAGTTGACCCCATCACACTGCTGTCTGCTCAGTGTTGGTATTTTTTTGTGAGCTGGGATTTCGTGAGTGCCGATGACTATGTAAAGGTGGTGCATGCCCTTGCAGGTGGTGAGCTTTGCTGTGTGCCGTCCGTGGCTGCCCATTGTCTTTTTGCATGTGTGCCTCAGATATGTGTGCTAACGACAAGCAGCCCTGATCCCCCCTCCAGTCTATCTGTGTTTATGCTGTGCAGTTTTCCTTCCCTGTCCTCCTCTTCTCTTCCCCTGGTGTTGTCATGACCGTGTCATGGCCCCCTTCCCCCTTGCTGCTTGTGAAAGGTTGTGCGAGCACTTTTGTTGTTAGCACAAGGTGGTCTCGCTGATGTCTATCTTCAAGGGCTGTGTTGTGCAGATGTTGGAGCAGAGTGTGAGATGACTGAGCTTGCCCTCCATTTTTTGCCTCTACTGATGCTGCGATTAGTATTGCCCCTGGCCTGGTATTCTGATTTCTGAGTCTCCCTGGCACTCAATAGTCAGTCTCTATTACACTCCACATCCACCTCCTCCTGTATGGTTCATGTGTGCTCACGGGAGCATCAAGTAACGGATGGATGACAGTCAGCACACATTGTGGAGTAAGTCATGTATCATCAGCATGGCTGCAGCAGGTCTCGGCTCATGCTTTGGTGTCCTGTGCCTCCACTCTCCCCCAAACTCACCTGTGTGATTTCTCAGACAGTAGTACTTTTGGATGCAGCTATAGGCTCTTGTGTGCCACTCACATCATGTCACTGCCCCTGCTCACAGCACGGTTGTGGTACACCTGGAGTACATGAGTCATTTTAACAGCTGTGTGGTCCTTCCAGTTTTCTGCCATTGCCCATCCCCCTGCTACTGACTTTTGATTGGAAAGCCACCTCTTCCATGCCAGTCCCCATGTTGCAGTGAAAGGATGCCATTGTAAAAACCAGTTTATGGTCCTGGACATTTCTAGTAGGATACATCTTGCAAACTGTGTAAGCTTAAATCTTGTACACAGTATGTCTTATCCCATGGTGAAAGCAATCTTTTGTTGGTCGGCCATCTCTCACCTGATTTCTGTTTTTCTCCTGTTGGCTATTCTCGTAAGTGGTGGTCTGTTCCTGTTGTACCATCACTGTTGGCTTTCATCCAAATTGAATGAAGTGGAATATGTGGTGTGTGTGGTAGTATTTCATTCTTCAATTTCGTGGCCAGCCCGTGCTGTTATTGCATGCTTGGTGGAGTTGCTGTGCTGTTCTGTGTGTCCGTGTGCTACCGTTGCCTAGTCTAGTTTCCCATTCCCACTGCAATCCTCTGGACTTTTGTACCCCTTTCCATGCAGTTGAGAAGAGTGGCAAGTGTGGAACTGAGTGGAGTTTGTTCCTTTCATAGGTGTGTGCAAGAGTACCCCTCCTCACCATTTTCATTGCCATGAGCTGCCCCTGCCTTGTGAGTCCTGCAAGCCTGGTTTTTGGGGTGCTTTTCGGCCCTTGAAGTATCACGTCATTCCAGTTTGCAGCATGGGACCTTCTGCTACTGGAGTATGCACATCAGAATCATTCCAGAATCTGGAGTTGGATGTGCTGTGCCAGATTGTAGCAGCATTTGTGATGGCAGCAGCCTCTTACTCCCTCCATGAGAGCCTTATCCCAGCATCTGTTGTGTCCTCATCCTTGGCTGTATCATCATGTCTACTTCCCACCTCCCAACAGTGCTGTTGCAGGACACCTGCAACATGTGAATTTTCATCAGCCTTTTAGTTCGTTTTCCATTGCTCCTTGGTAATGAGTTCTGGTCATGTCCCTGCACCTCTGCTTCTAGTGTCTATGTTGCAGTGAAAGGCTAATACCCCTTTAAAAGCACTGGTTTTTCCAGTTGTATGGGCTTGGATCATTCTGGTATGATTTTGCATCACCAGTGTGTAACCCTAAACCTTGTACAGAACAAGTCACATCTTATGGCAGAAGCATTCTTTTGTTGCTCAGCCATGTCCCATCTGAGTACTCAGTGCAGCATGTATGTATGTGGCTGCAGTTCAGTGTATTGCTTTGGACAGCCCCAGGCGTTAGTGTTTCCTTGGTGCAGTTGCTGTGCTGTTCTAGCTGTGTGTTGTGCCTAGTCCCCCACCCGTACTGCAACTTCTGGGGTGTCTTTCCGTGCATCAGAGCAGAGTGGCAAGTATGGCCTCCTGGCTGGTTTTGCAGCACGAAGAGATGGCACATGTCCATGTCCATGGGCTTATTGTTGATGTTTCGTTGCAGGGGAAGCTGGTTATATTAATGCAGCTTGTCCCCTTCCTTCATAAGTATGTCAAAATGTGCCCCCCCCACCCCCACCATTTTCCTAGTGTTGCATCAGTGCTACTGCTGTCTATTGACTTTCAAATCTCGTCCTTGGACTGCTTTTCATCCCTCAATTATCCCCTCAGTCTGCATTTATCCCGTGGGTACCTGCTGGTACTGGAGTATGCAGACTGAAATCAGAAGCATTCCAGAAACTGCACTTTGTCATCCATTGCCACCTTGTTCCAGTAGTTTTGCTGGCAGCAGTGTCTTCCTTCCTCAGATCTGTATGTGTGCAATATCTGTGGTGTCCTCATCCTCACTGGTACCATCATGTCCCTCTCCCCACAAACGTTGTTCTGTGACACTTGTACTATGTGACTTGTTTTTATCAGCCTCACAGTTCCTCCACTTTTCCATCATCTCTCACCCCCAGGGTTACTCACCTAGGATTGTCTCCATCAGCAGCCAGCGTGTCTGCACTCACTATGATTTTGCAAAAGGATGTACACCATCCTGAAAGCATTGCTACTTCTAGTTGTATGATGTGCGGTGTTCTCGGTATGATTCTGCATCCCGTGTGTTATCCTAATTCCTGTACAGAATCCCCCCCTCATTCACTGCTGCATTCTTATTTTTCTGATCCATGTCCTGCTTGAGTATTCACTTGGTTTTTTTCCTTGAATATTCTAAGTGGTCGTGTGTTTGTGTTTTCCCATTATGTTTTTGTGTATTTCCTGTATCCTCATTGAATGTAGGAACATGGAGGTTTTCTTTTTGGGTCAATGCTGATGTTGTTGGTCAGCCCCAGATCTTAGTATGTGTGTGGTGTTTTTGCTGTGCTATCCAGTCTGGGGCGTACATTTGGGATGCTGTATTCCAATTTCCTGCCTGACCTCTTCCTTAAACCCCAATGCAAGCTGTGGCGTGCTCTGCTGCTTTCCCTGCACCTGGCATGGCTGGACAGTATGTTTGAGTCCCTGCTGCTCTCCTAGCACCCAGATGCCACACCATGGGCTGTGTATTGCTGTGCAGCTGCATGGACAACCTGTGGTATTAATTGTGCCATGTATCCTTCATAAGTGCTGTGGTGTGTGCTGTCATGGGTAGCTTCTGCTGCTGTTGTGCCATGCCTGCTGGAATGAGGGCAGAATCTGGCATTGCATGTGCACTGCTGTAAGTGTGTTGTGTGGTGGCAGCAGCCTCTTCCTCCCCTCCCAGAAGAGTTGGATACCAGAAGCTTCTGCAGTGTCATCCTTGTCTGCATCATCTGTGCTGCTGCATTGCAGCCTAGTCCACTACCTTTACTGCAACCTCTGGGTTACCTTTCACTGCAGCTGAGATGAGTGGCAAGTATAGTCTCCTGGCTGCGTCTCAAGCATCAAGAGATGGCATATCTCCATCTCCATGGGCTTATTGTTGCTGTGTCGTTGCAAGGGAAGCTGGTGATATTGATGCAGCTTGTCCTCTTCCTTCATAAGTCTGTGAAAGTGTGCTCCCCCCATTACCATTTTCCTAGTGTTGTGGTATCACTGGTACCGCTGTGTAGTGGCTCTTTTAAATCTCGTCCTTGGACTGCTTTTCATCCCTCAATCATCCTGTCACAGTCTGCAGTTTATCCTGTGGGTACCTGCCGCTATTGGAGTATGCAGACCGAAATCAGAAGCAGCCCAGCAACTGCTTTTAGACATGCATTGGCATCTCATTGCATTAGTTGTGCTGGCAGCAGTGCCTTCCTTCCTCAGAGCTGTATGCCTGCAGCATTTGTGCTGTCCTCATCCTCACCTGCATTATCATGCCCCCCCCCCCCCCCCCCCAGCCAACGTTGTTGCGGGACAACTGTGCCGTGTGACTTAGTTTTGGCAGCCTCACAGTCCCTGCAATTTCCATCATCTCTCACCCCCAGGGTGACTCACCTCGGATTGTGTCCCTGCCTCTCCGTCAGCATCCAGAGCGTCTGCACTCAGTAAGATCTTGCAAAAGGATGTAGACCATCCCAAAAGTATTGCTAGTTCTAGTTGCATGGTGCAGGGTGTTCCCGGTATGAATCTGCATTGAATGTAGGAGCACGGTGGTTTTGTTTTTGGGTCAATGCTTATGTTGTTGTGCAGCCCCAGTTGTTTGTATGTGCGTGGTGCATTTGCTGTGCTATCTAATGTGGGGCGTGCAAGTGGGATGCTGTGTCCCAATTTTCTGCCTCACCTCCTCCTTAAATCCCAACTCAAGCTCTGGACTGCTCTGCTGCTTTGCCTGCACCTGGCATGGCTGGACAGTATGCTTGACTCCTGGCTGTTCTCCTCCTTGCATGCAGATGCCACATCATGGTCTGTGTAGGGTTGTGCAGCTGCATGGAAAGCCTGTGGTATTAAGTGTACCTTGTACCCTTCATAGGTGTGTGTGTGTAAGGGCACACCCCTCCTCTCCTCCACCAGCATTCTTCCATTCACCTATCACTGCTGCCCCTGCCCTGTGAGTCATGCAAGATTGGTCTTTGGACTGCTTTTCATCCCTCAGGTTTCCTGCCATGGTCTCTGCTGTCATGGGGATCTTCTGCTGCTGTTGTACTATGCAGGCTGGAAGGAGGGCAGAATCTGGTGTTGCATGTGCTCTGCTGTAGCAGTATCCTGTGGTAGCAGCAGTCTCTTCTTCCCCTCCCTGAAGAGTTGGATACCAGAAGCATCTGTAGTGTCCTCATCCTTGCCTGCATCATCAATTCTGTCCCCCCTTCAGCAATGCTGTTGGTGGACGCCTGTATCATGTGATTTATCTTTAACCACTTTGCAGTCCCTCCCCTTTTCTGCCATCACTCGTCCCTGGTACTGAATTCCGATTCTGCCCCCCTTTTTCTGATGCCAGTCCCCATCATCCAATGAAAGGACGCCATTCTAAATAGCATTGCTTGTTCCCGTTTTCTGGTGTTGGATATTTCCAATTGATTTTTGCTTCCACAGTGTATGGTCCTAAAGTCTGTATTGAAGAGTTTGTTTGTGTGCAGCAAGTATTGCTTTGTTTGTCAGCTCTGTTCCTGAGTCTGCACGTCATTGCTTTTTGTTGGCTGGACGCAGGTCCCATCATATGCTTGTTGCAATTTTTGTACTGTTTTAGCTGTGGTGTGTCAGAGCCATACCGTGTACCAGTGTAATTCCCCATACCCAGTGCAGCCTCGTGGTTGCTGTGTTCCTTCTCTTGCTTCTGAGATGATTGGCAAACTATGCCTGGCTACTGCCCCAGTACACAAATGGTCTACATTGTCACTGGCTGCCACTTGCTGTGTAGCCGGTCCCCTTCATAGCTGGAGTAAGGAGTCCCCCCTCCCAATTTTCCTCAGTCGTTAGCTGCCATTGGTGACGCAAGCGCCCCACCCCCATCTTGTAAGTGAGGCGCATGTGGGCTGCTTTTCATCCCTCAAAGTGTCCTGCCATGATCTGGAGTTTCTCTCATGCGCACCTGCTGCTATTGGGGTATGCATACCGAAATCAGAAGCAGGCCAGAAACTGCAGTTACACGTGTATTGCTCTCTTGCTGCACTGGCCATACTTGCAGCGGTCTCTTCCTCCCCTCCGAGGTGTATGTCAGCAGCATCTGTGGTGTACTATCCCTCAGCTGCACCTGCCCACTGTGCATTGTGAACCACAAGTCCCTAAAATGTTGGTTGCAGCGCATGTCATATTCCCTAGCATTTGTGTTGATTCTGGTTATTTGTGCATCTTCTTAGCCACTTTTACCTGTGCTCTGGATCTCTGTGCCTTGCTGTCCTATTTTCCTAATCTTTACCTTTTGAACACAGGAGATCCTGTTTGTAGCACTCCTCATGTTTGTATTGATGTCTGTGATAAAGCTTTGCAACCTGCATTATTTTCAGGTATTTTCAGCTAAGCAAGTGTATGGATTTGTGGCAGTCTGTGTGGCTGACATGTGGAATCGTAGCCTCACCTGCTACTCACCTGTATTGCCCCCTCACCCCTCCGTTAGACCCATTTGGCTGCATCACACTGCTGCTTGCTCAATGCCAGCTTATTTTCCGTGCTAGCTGAAAATCAGTGAGTGCTGAGTATTTTTTCAAGGTGGGTCATGCCTTTTCAATTGGTGATTTTTCCCCCCATTCCATTCCCTGGTTGCTTATTGTGTTTGCATATGTATGTCAGGCATGTGTGCTAGCAAAGGTCCCCCCCAGTTGGCCTACAGCCTATGGTGGTTTTTGTGATCATTTTTGTCCTTCTCTTACCTTCTGTAACCTTCCCCAATTACTTCCACGGCAGTGTAGTATGCCCTCCTCCTGGGTTCGTTTGAAGGGATGTGCGAGTACTCCTGCGGTTTGACCAACCTGCTCTCTGCCCTTCTCTATCCTCATGGCCTTTGTGTTGTGCAGATGCCGCAGTAGTGTGTACGTGTCATGTCTGGCTGAGTGAGTATGCTCTCCAGTTGTCCCACAATTGCTGCTGCAACCATTCTTAATACCTGCCCGGTATTCTCAGTCCTGGAAATCTCCCTGCCACTCCTCAACAGTCACGCTCCATCACCCAGCACCCCTCAAACCCCTACTCCACGGTTTTATGGGAGTGGCAGACACCGGATGATGGGATGAGAATCGGCACACATTCTGGAGGAAGACATGCAGCATTAGGCTGAACCAGGTCTTGGCTGATGCCTCAGTGTCGTTCACCCCCCTGTCCCCCAATGAGTTTTTCAACAGTACTGACTCTGTCAGCATTCATAGGCTCCTCTATGTGACCCACATCATGTTGTTCCCTACACTTAACCCCAACGCAATTGTGTGACGCCTGTAGAGCATGAGTTTGTCCTCCAGTTTTCCATCATTGCTCGTCCATGGTAATGAATTTAGATTGTGCCTCTGCCTCTCCAATGCTATTCCTCATGTTCTACCGAAATGCCGCTGTTCTGAAAAGCAGTTCATGGTCCTGGATGTTTCTGCCATGATTCTGCATGTGTGGTGTGTCATCCTGTATGCAATGCTTCCCCCATGCTGCAAGTGTTCCCTTGTTGCTCATTTATCTCCCACGTCAGTCTTCACTTTGTTGTAAGTGGTCGTCATCTGTTCATGTTCTATGGGTCACGCCTGGTTTGTTGCTTTCCGTATGCCAATGGAACGGATTGGACAATGTAGTGTCTGTGCTGTCAAATTTTTTTTTTTTTGGCTATTGTAGGTGTTAGTGTATGCTTGGTGCAGTTGCTGTGCTGTTATGTGTGGTGTCAGTCCCCCATCGTGTCCTAGCCTCGTTTCCCTCTGCCCCCCCCCCCCCCCCCCCCCGCAGCCCTCTGGGCTGCTGTTCTCCTTTCCATGCTGCTGAGCTGAATGGCAGGTATGCTTGCCTAATGCCTGCTTTCCCAGTACATGGATATGGTGCTTCCATATGGGCTTCCTTTTGCTTTGCACCTGCCAGGGACACTTTTGATGCTAAATCCAGCTTGTCCCCTTCCTCATTGCAGCAAAGTGCATTCCCCTCCACCCTAATTATTTTCATGGTCTTGAGGTATTACTGGTGTTCTTGTCCTGAGTTCTGCAGGCCTTATGTTTCGACTGCTTTTTACCCTTCCCGTGTTGTGCTGTTGCAGTTTCCAGGGGGACCTGCTGGTACTGCATTTTGCAGAGCAGAATCAACTCTGAATATGCATCGTGATGTGCAGTGAAGATCATTGTGCCCCTATCATTCCCACCTGTATCATTGCCTACTGGCAGCATTTGCTTTGTCGTCCCTCATCTCCATCCACTTTCCTTGCAGTGTGAGCAAGCAGAGCTACCTAAAAGGGGTCTTGCATAGTATAGCCCATTCCTTTGTGTGCATTCTGGCCACGTGTCCATCCTGTGAACCGCCTTTACCTGCCCTTGGGATTCCATGTTCTGGGGCCCCATCCTTCCCTATTCCTCCACTTGATGTACCCAGGAGCTCGTCATCGAAGCTCTCATGTTTGCATCGCAATTCTCTCAACTGTCAGTACTTTCATTTTTTTTTTTTTTTTTTATTATTGTTTACGTTCTTATTGGGAGTTTGTGTTGCTGAGCTGTGGAATCAGGACCCACCCTGTGGACATCCTTCTCCTCACTCCCTGTAGTCTTTCACCCCTTCCTCAGCCATTATGGAGTTTATGGCACTGCTGTGTGCTTGTCATGGGTATCTTTTTTTGAGCTGGGGACCCTTGAGTACGCATCTCTATCTTAATGTGGTGCTTGGTGTTGCAAGTGGTTTGCTTTCCTGTTTCTATTCCTTGTTTGCCTATTGCTTTTGTATCTCTGTCTGAGGTATGTGTGGTCACAGCTTCAGCGCCCCCCCCCCCCCCCCCAACTTCACTGTATCAGGTTTCTGCTTTGCAGGTTTCCCTCGTTTTTTCTGTTCCTTTTTTTGTGTGCTACCATGAGTGTAGCAGACCCCACCCCTACCCGTCTCCCCGCTTTCTCTTCAAAGGTTGTGACAGCACCCTTTTTGCCATAGAAACCAGCTTTTGCTGATGTCTATTCTCATGGACCTCATTCCTGGGCATCTGCAGAGTCTGTGGTCAAGAAGTGTATTCTGTTTTCACAGTAGGGGAGTAAAGCCCTGCACCTCCCCAGCCCTGATGGATGGCTGTATAGCAGCTGAAATCTTGGCACAGCTTTGTTGGATTTTCCCCCACCCATGGAGGCTTTGTGTGCCAAGCACCCCACCATTTTGCCTAAAGGGGTGCAGAGGCAGTGGTAGTTAGTAGTTAGTGCTGCTGCCCACAGGTCCTGCTGTGGGAACCATCCCTATACCTGCATTACTTGTGTATGCCTGCTGACATAGGTCAGTGAAATTTGGTGACCTGTCAGTTATGTCCACTGTTTAGTATTTACTTTTTTTTTTCCTTGAACATTCTATAGTGGTGGTGTGTTTCTGCTTTCCCATTATGCTTGTCTGTATATCCTGTATTCTCATAGAATGTAGGAACATGGAAGTTTTCTTTTCTGGTCAATGATGATGTTGTTGGCCAGCCCCAGTTGTTAGTATGTGCATGGTTCATTTGCTGTGCTATCCAATCTGGGTCGTGCAAGTGGCATGCTGTATCTCCATTTCCTGCTTGACCCCCTCCTTAAACTCCATTTCAAGCTCTGGACAGCTCTGCTGCTTTCCCTGCACTTGGCATGGCTGGAAAGTATGCCTCATTCCTGGCTGCTCTCCTAGAACCCAGGTGGCACACCATGGGCTGTGCAGTGTTGTGCAGCTCCATGGAAAGCCTTTGGTATTAAGTGCGCCTTGTGTCCTTCATAGGTGTGTGTATGAGCACACCCCCGCTCCCCTCCACCACCAGCATTCTCCCATTCACCTATCACTGCTGCCCCTGCCCTGTGAGTCCTGCAAGATTGCTCTTTGGACTGCTTTTTATCTCTCAGGTATCCTGCCATGTTCTGTGCTGTGATGGGGAGCTTCTGCTGCTGGTGTCCTATGCAGGCTGGAAGGAGGGCAGAATCTGGTGTTGCACGTGCTCTGCTGTAGCTGTATGTATGTCATGGTGGCAGCAGGCTCTTCCTCCCTTCCCTGAAGAGTTGCATACCAGAAGCATCTGCAGTGTCCTTATCCTTCCTTGCCTGCATCATCAGATCTCTGACACCTTCAGCAATGTTGTTGTTGGACCCCATGTATCATGGGACTCCTTTTTCATCACTTTGCAGTCCCTCTACTTTTCTGCCATCACCATCACTGGTACTGAATTATGATTCTGCCCCGTTTTCTCTGATGCAGTCCCCATCATCCAATGAAAGGACCCCATTCCAAATAGTATTGCTTGTTCAAGGTCCTGGATATTTCCAATTTATTTTTGCATCCACTATGTATAATCTTAAACCCTGTATCTAAGACTTTGTATGCATGCTGCAAGTATTTTGTTGCTCAGCTATGTTCTGGAGTCTTCAGTTGTTTTCGGTTCCTGGTCTATTGGCTTTATCCTAATTGAGCCAAGTTGAGCATGTGCAATGTGTGTGGCAGTAGTTTATAGCTTTTGTTTGGGTGGACCCAGGTGTCATCATATGCTTGGTGCAATCACTGTGCTGTTGTAGATGTGTTGTGTCATTCTGCATCCCCATTGCATTCTCTGGGCTGCTGTGTTCCTTTCCTTGCCGCTGAGATGATTGGCAAAGTATGCCTGGCTCTTTCCCCAGCACACTAATGGTCTACGACTTCAGGGGCTGCTAGTTGCTTTGTAGCCGATCCTCTACATAGCTGGAGTAAGGAGGGCCCCCCCCCCCCCAATTTTCCTCAGTCTTTATCTGCCATTCCTGACGCCTCCCCTCCCCCCACCGTGTTGTGAGTGAAGCGCATTTGGGCTGCTTTTTATCCCTCGAAGTATCCTGCCACGGTCTGCAGTTTCTCTCATGGGGACTTGCTGCTATTGGAGTATGAAGACCAAAAATCAGAATCACCCCAGAAAGTGCAGTTAGACTTGTATTGTCGTCTTGTTGCAGTGGTCGTACTTGCAGCAGCCTGTTCCTCCCTCCGACCTGTATGTCAGCAGCATCTGGTTTTGTCCTGTTCCTCCACTGTACCTGCATGCCCACCTGTCCACCTGCCTGCTGTGCATTGTGTATCATAAATCCCTAAAATTTTGGTTGCAGGACATGTTATTTTCCCTGTGATTTGTCTGTATTCTGGTGATGTGTGCATCTTCTGAGCCACGTTCACTTGCCCTGGGGATGTCTGTGTCTTCTCGTCATCATTTCTTAACAATGCGCGAGCTGGTGAGCACTGGAGACTATGTTTGAAGCACTAGTCATGGTTGTTTTGATATCTGGTATGAAGGTGTACAACTTGCAGTATTTTCCGGTGTTGGTGTGTTGCAACTAAGCAAGCGTATGCGTTTCTGGCAGTCTGTGTGGCTGATCTGTGGAATCAGAGCCTAACCTCCTCTTCCCCACCTGTATTTCTCCCTCACCCCTGTTTGACGTAATTGACTGCCTCATACTCCTGCTTGCTCAGTGGCAGGCTATTTTGTGTGCGAGGTGAGAATCTGTGAGTACTGACTCTTTTTTCAAGGTGGGGCGTGCCCTTTCAATTGGTGTTTCTTTTTCCCATTTTCTGCTTGCCTATTGTGTTTGCCCATGGATGTCTCAGGCATTTGTACTAGAGCAATCCACTGTTTGACCTCTATCCACATGGGGTATGTGTTGTGCAGATGCTGCAGTAGTGTGTCATGTATGGCTGCTTGAGCATGCTCTCCATTTGTCCCCCAATTGCTGTTGCAATCACTATCCATACTGGCCCGGTATTCTGAGTCCTTCTTGGAAGCCTTCCTGCCAGTCTTCAACACTCAGTCTCCATCACCCAGCATCCCTCAACCCCCTACTCCATGGTCCTATGCGAGTGCCAGACACCGGATGATGGGATGAGAATCAGCACATATCGTGGAGGAGGGCATGCAGCATCAGGCTGAAGCAGGTCTTGGCTGATGCCTCAGCCTTCTTCAAACCCCTCTCATCCAATGATTTTAATCACAGTATTACCTTTGGCAGTGCCCGGAGGATCCTCTGTGACCCACATCATGTTGTCCCCCACTCTTGTCCCTAATGCAGTTGTGTGACACCTGTATAATGCTTTGTGTTCCAGTTTTTCAGCGTTGCTCACCCATGGCAATGACTCTTGAATGTGCCCCTGCCTTTCCAATGCCAGTCCCCACGTTCCACCGAAAGGATGCTGTTCTACAAATGAGTTTATGGTCCTGGATATTTCTGTCATGATTCATCCTGTGTGGTGTGTCATCCTGTATGCAATACTTTTCCCATGCTGCAAGCCTTCCTTTGTTTCTAATTCATCTCCCACCTGAGTCTTCACTTGTATTTGGTGGTCTGTTCCTGTTCTGCCATCACGCCTGGCTTGTTGCTTTCTGTATGTTAATTGAACGGATTGGAGTATGTAGGTTGTGTGGGCCTTTTTTTTTTGTCGGCAGCCACAGGTGTTAGTGTATGCTTTGTGCAGGTGTGCTGCTCTTCCAGCTGTGGTGTGTCATTCCCCTACCGTGTGTTAGTGTAGTTTCCGCGCCACCCCCCTCCCCCTTCCCCTGTACCCTTCTGGGCTGATGTGCCCCTTTCCATGATGCTGAGTTGAATGGCAGGTATGCTTGCCTACTGTCTTCTTTTTTTTATTTTTATTTTTTTCCTAATGTCTTCTTGCCCATTACATGCAGATGGTGCATCCTCATGGCTTTCCTCTTCCTGTGCACTTGCAAGGGAAGCTTTTGACCCTAAATCCAGCTTGTCCGCTTCCTCAGTGCAGCAAAGTGCATTTCCCCCCCTACCCCAATTAATCAGTGGTGCCCTCGTTCTGAGTTATGCAGGCCTTATGTTTAGACTGCATTATATCCTTCAAGTGTAGTGCCATTGCAGTTTCTCCTAGGGGGACCTGCTGCTACTGCACTTTGCAGAGCAGAATCAACCTTGCATCTGCACTATGATGTGTACTGAAGGTCATTGTGCCCCTCTTATTCCCAGCTGTATGATTGGCTATTAGCATTTGTTTCGTCCTCCCTCATCTGCATCCACTTTCTTTGCAGTGTGTGCAAGGAGAGGTACCTAAAAGGGCTGTTTCATAGTATGTCCCATTTCTTTGTTTGTGCGTTTTTTTTGGCCACGTATCCATCTTGTGATGTGCTTTCACCTCCCCTTGGGATTCCATGTGTTGTGACCCCATCCTTCCCTATTCCTCCACCTGATGCACCCAGGAGCTCGTCATTGAAGCTCTCATGTTTGCATCGCAAGTCTGGTACATGTCAGTGATTTAATTTTTGGCTGTTTTTGATTAGTGTTTACGTTCTTATTGGGAGTTTGTGCTGCTGAGCTGTGCAATCAGCACCCACCCTGTGGACATCCTCCTCCTCCTCCTCCTCACCGCCTGTAGTCCTTCACCCCTTCCTCAGCCCTTATTGAGTTTATGGCACTGCTGTCTGCTCGTCATGGGTATCTTTTTTTGAGCTGGGGACCCTGGAGTACACATCTATATTTTAACGTGTTGCTTGCTGTTGCAAGTGGTGTGCTTTCCTGTTTCTGTGCAGGTTTCCCTCGTTTTTTCTGTTCCCTTTCCCGAGTGCCACGATGAGTGTAGTAGAACCCGGCCCCCCCCCCCCCCACCGTCTCCCCGCTTGCTGTTCAAAGGTTGTGGTAGCACCCTTTTGGGCTTAGAAACCAGCTTTTGCTGATCTCTATTCTCATGGACCTGAGACCTGGGCAGCTGCAGGAAGTCTGTGGGCAAGAAGTGCATTCTCTGTTTGCACGGTAGGGGAGCAAAGCCCTCCACCTCCCCAGCCATGATGGATGTCTGTGCAGGAGTTGAAATCCTGGCACAGGTCTGTTGGATTATTCCCCACACCCATGGAGGCTTTGTGTTCCAAGCACCCCGCCTTTTGGCCTAAGGGGTGCAGAGGCAGTGGTAGTTAGTGCTGTTCACCTGCCCACTAATCATTGTGAACCATAACTCCCTAAAATGTTGGTTGCAGGATATGTCATTTTCCCTAGGATTTGAGTGTGTTCTGGTGGTGTGTGCATGTTTGGAGCCAGCTTCACCTGTCCTGGGGAAGTCTGTGCCTTGTTGTCATCCTTTCTTAACCATGAGCGAGCTAGTGAACACTGGAGACCATGCTTGAAGCTCTAGTCATGGTTGTTTTGATATCTTGTATGAAGGTATACAGCTTGCAGTGTTTTCCAGTGTTGGTGTGTTCCAAGCAAGCAAGTGTATGGATTTCTGGCAGTCTGTGTGGGTCATCTTTGCAATCAGAGCCTAACCTCCTCCTCCTCCCCACCTTTATTGCCCCCTCACCCTTCCGTTGGTCCTAATTGGCTGCATCCCACTGCTGCCTGGTCAGTGATCGGGTATTTTCTTTGTGAGCTGACAATCCGTGAGTGCTGGGTAGTTTCTCAAGGTGTGGCATGCCCTTTCAATTGGTGTGTTTTCTTTTTCCATTCCGTGGTTGCTCATTGTGTTTGTGTATGGATGTCTCAGGCATGTGTGCTAGCTAGCAGAGGCTCCCCCCCCCCCCCCCACTCTTTGGCCTACAGCCTATGGAGCTTTGGCTGATCAATTTTTCTTTCCCTTTCCTCCTGTAACCTTTCCTAAGGCCTCCCAGGACAGTGTAGAATCCTTTCCTCTTGGGTTCCTTTGAAAGCATGTGTGAGTGTCCCTGTGGGTTGAGCAACCTGCTGTCTGGCCTTCCCTATACTCATGTCCTTTGTGTTGTGTGGGTGCCACACTAGTGTGTGTCAGGTCTGGCTGAGTGAACATGCATCCATTTGTCCCCCGATTGCTGCTGCAACCATTATCAACAACGGCCCTGTATTCTCAGTCCTGGAAGTCTCCCTGCCACTCCTCAACATTCACTCTCCATCACCCAGCACCCCTCAAACCCCTACTCCACGGTTCTATGGGAGCAGCAGACACGATGGTGGCAGGAGAGTCAGCACACATGGAGGAAGATATGCAGTATCAGGCTGAAGCAGGTCTTGGCTGATGCCTCAGCGTTCTTCAAACCCTTCTCCCCTAATGAGTTTTTCCACAGTACTGCCTTTGGCAGCACCCATAGGATCCTCTATGTGACCTACATCATGTTGTCCCTCACCCTTAACTGCACAGTTGTGCGACAGCCATACAATGAGTTTGTTTTCCAGTTTTGTAGCGTTGCTCACCCATGGGCACGACTTTTGATTGTGCCCCTGTCTCTCCAATGGAAGTCCCAATGTTCCACTGAAAGGATGCTTTCCTCAAAAGCAGTTTATGGTATTTGGCATTCCTGCCATGATTCTGCATGTGTAGTGTCATCCTGTATCCAATGCTTGTCCCATGCTGCAAGTGTTCCTTTGTTGCTCATTTATCTCCCATGTGTCAATTGCCCGGATTGGAGAGTGTATTGTCTGTGGTGGCGGCAGTTTTTTTTTTTTGGGGGGGGGGCAGCACCAGGTGTTTCTGTATGTATGCTTGCTGCAGGTGCGGTACTATTGCAGCTGTGGTGTCATTCGCCTACCTTGTCCTAGCCAGGTTTCCCGCCCCCCACTCCAGCCCTCTGGGCTGCTGTGCCCCTTTCCATGTTGCGGAGATGAATAACAAGCATGGTTGCCTACTGTCTGCTTGCCCAGTATCTGCAGATGGTTCATCTTTATGGGCTTCTGTTTGCTCTGTGCTTGCAGGGGAAGCTTTTGGCACTAAATCCAGCTTGTTCCCTTCGTCAGTGTGCCCAAATGCATTACCCCCAAACCATGTTACTAGTCTTGAGCTATCAGTCTTGCCCTTGTTATGAGTCCTGCAAGCCTTATCTTTGGACTGGTTTTCATTCTTCAAGTATCCTGCCCTTGCAGTTTCTCCAAGGGGGACCTGCTGCTACTGCAATTATCAGACCAGAGTCAACTGTGAATCTGCAATGCTATGTGTAGTGCAAGATTATTTCACCACTCTCACCTGTAGAATTAGCTAGTGGCAGCATTTGTGTCCTACTTCTTCTGCACCCACTTTCTTTGCAGTGTGAGCAAGCAGAGGTACATAAAAGGGCTGTTGCATAGTATGTCCCTTTCCTTTGTGCACATTCTGGCCATGTGTGCATCTTATGAGCCACCTTTACCTTCCCTTGGGATTCCATGTGCTGTGAACTCATCCTTCCCTACTCCACCATGTGATTCGCACAGGAGCTTGTTATTGCAGCTCTCGTGTTTGCATCACAAGTCTCCCAACTGTCAGTACTGTCATTCTTTTTGGTGTTCCCGATTAGTGTCTAGATTCTTCTTGAGTTTTTGCTGCTGAGCCGTGTAATCAGAGCCCACTCGGTGGACATCCTGGTCCTCAGCACCTGTATTCCTTCACCCCTTCCTCAGTCCTTATTGACTCCCTGACACTGCTGCGTGCTCAGTATGGGTATCTTTGTCAGCTGGGGACCCATGAGTGCGGATGGCTATGTCAGGGTGGTGCTTGATGTTGCAAGTGGTCTGTTTTCCTGTTTCTATTCCTTGTCTGCTCATTGTCTTTGGATGTCTGCCAGAGGTCTGTGTACTAGCACCTCCAACCCCCTGCCCTTACGTGTATCCGTGTTTCTGCTGTGCAGTTTTCCCCTTCTTCCTTTTCCTGAGTGCTCCCATCAGTGTCGTGGCTTCTCTTCCCCCCGACCCCGTGTCCGTCTCCCTGCTTGCTTTTCAAAGGTTGTGCCAGCACCCTTGTGGTCACAGCAACCATATTTTGCTGGCCTCTGTTCTCATGGACTCCTCAGGTCTGGGCAGCTGCAGGAAGTCTGTGGGCAACAAGTGCATTCTCTGTTTGCACAGTAGGGGACCCAAGCCCTGCACCTCCCCAGCCATGATTGATGGCTGCTCTTGCTGCTGTTCAGCAGCTGAAATCCTGGCACTGCTTTGTTCCATTACCCCACACTCATGGAGGCTTTGTGTTCCAAGCACCCCCCACCTTTCCGCCCAATGTGTGTAGGGGCATTGGGAGTGCTTGCTGCATGTTATGGCAGTAAAGCCAGACCTCCCGATCACGCCAGAGTTTTAACAGTGTTGCCCCTTCTGCCCCTACCCTTGGTGGCACTGCTGCCACCCACAGGTCCGTCTGTTGGAACCATCTCATATACCTGTGTTGCTTGCCCGTGCCTGCTTTGGTAGGTTGCTGATATTTCAGTGATCTGTTATGTCCAATGTCTACTAACCTGGAATTTGTGATTGTGTGCATGTGTGCTGCCCTCCCCTGGCGAGAGGAGCCACTTCTAAAAGCATTGATCATTGTGAAGACAAGTGGCAGTGCTGTTGTAACCTTGTTTTTTACATTCACAGTGCTGACCTAGTTTGCAGAAGAGGGGTTATTCTGCCGTTTTATTTGTGCCCATCCGTGCAGGAATGTTTTCTGCCACTCCACCCCTGCCCCCCCCTCGTTGTTCCTGCAATACATCCCCTCAGTGTATCTTTCCCCCCAGACCCCCATGGACTTTTGTCTGAGCGTGTGGCCGCTGTTGTTTACTGCTTGTGTCATGTCTCCGCGCATTCAAATACATGTGTAGATGCATGTGTGCAAGATGAGTGACTCAGGTTTTCTGAGTGCCCTCAACCTTCACCTCACCACTGCCCGCACACTGTGGGGAGTCACCAGGCACCCTTTTTTCATTATGCAGTCTTCCTGTGTTCCGATACAAACTCCCAAGTACTCTTCCCACCCTGCCACAAATCTAGAGACATGTCATCAGGGAGTAGAGTGTTGGTGTCCCGCTCCCCGTAGGGTGACTCTTGCTGTGTGTGTTTCATGAGTGTTCCCTTTTTGTTAGCAGAGAGCTGCCACCTTTTTCTTATGATACAACCCCTCTTCTGCTAGGTCTTGCCCGGGAGCTGCTGCTTTTGTCTGATTCCTTTGCCCACTCACCACGTGTGCCCCTGCTTCTCCCCAAAACACGCGCTTCATTCCCTTACTTTTTTGGCTGCAGTAGCTCCGTTTCCTCCCAGTGTCCACCCTGTCACATGCCGTGTCCCCCTCCCCTCTCCATGTTGCTCGGAGTCGCTCATACACAAAGAAATCATTGACACTCACCACACTAGGGTGCTGGGGCTGGGGACAGGGGGACAGAAGAGCACTTGTGGCGAAAGGTGGTGTGAAGGGGGCATGGAAGGGGGGAAGGTCATGCAGGGCTAGGGATTGTGGAGAGGCTGGGCAGGGTGAATGGGTCCTTGGGCGGGTATTGTGTATGAGCTCTTTGGATTCCGTGCCTTCAGTTGGATGTTGGTGCGTGCTGCTGTCTGTCCGTGTGCATGCCCCTGCACAGTCAGGTTGGTCGGCCGTGATGGATGTGATGTCCGAGCAGGGTGTGATTCCACAGCCCGTCCTCCAGTCATCTGTCCCCAGCAGCAGCAGCAGCAGCAGCAGCAGCAGCAGCAGCAGCACAGTCTCCTGTCTTTCTTTTCCCTGTGTAGTGGGTGAGCGTTTCATGAGTATCAGTGATTCATGGCGATGCCACTCAGGTTTTCTCTGAGGGGCTCACCTTCATCTTGTTTCCTAGGGAGACAAAGGGTATTTTTCTGCTGAATGGAGAGCATCTTGGTCCACCTGTCTGCTTTGCCTAGTGCCCCTAGTTGTGCACCTGGATACTTTCAGCCCCCCCCCCCCCTCCGCTAGGAGCAGAGCTCTTTGTCTGTCTCCTGCCTAGAGGGCATGCTTCTGCTCTGTCCTTACAGCCGGCTACCCTCCCCCACCGGCAGGCAGACCTGGGCACATGTTCCTTTGTGCTTCCCCAGAGGCACTCACCTCTTAGCTCTGCAGCTCCTGTTTGCTGCACGGGGATTTCACCTTCTGCTGCCTCTGCATATGGTATTGACAGGGAAGCCATTCCATGTGCGCCATAGGCATGTCTTTCTTGCTCTTCCTGGTGATATCAGCCTGTGAAAACGAAAAGGCAGCATTGTCCATGTGTCTCTGCAAGGAATGGCTTAGCAATTTCCCTGCTTGTTCATGGGTCAAAGGAAGGATTGTCTGCACTTGCCAGTCGAGGATATGGTATTGCCCTGGGAACATGTCCTATTCCTACCTCCCGTCCCTCTGAGTAAAGGTTAGGGTTAGGGTTAGGGTTAGGGTTAGGGTTAGGGTT
>NC_137080.1:0-2500 GCF_951640355.1 Cnephaeus nilssonii
CTAACCCTAACCCTAACCCTAACCCTAACCCTAACCCTAACCCTAACCCTAACCCTAACCCTAACCCTAACCCTAACCCTAACCCTAACCCTAACCCTAACCCTAACCCTAACCCTAACCCTAACCCTAACCCTAACCCTAACCCTAACCCTAACCCTAACCCTAACCCTAACCCTAACCCTAACCCTAACCCTAACCCTAACCCTAACCCTAACCCTAACCCTAACCCTAACCCTAACCCTAACCCTAACCCTAACCCTAACCCTAACCCTAACCCTAACCCTAACCCTAACCCTAACCCTAACCCTAACCCTAACCCTAACCCTAACCCTAACCCTAACCCTAACCCTAACCCTAACCCTAACCCTAACCCTAACCCTAACCCTAACCCTAACCCTAACCCTAACCCTAACCCTAACCCTAACCCTAACCCTAACCCTAACCCTAACCCTAACCCTAACCCTAACCCTAACCCTAACCCTAACCCTAACCCTAACCCTAACCCTAACCCTAACCCTAACCCTAACCCTAACCCTAACCCTAACCCTAACCCTAACCCTAACCCTAACCCTAACCCTAACCCTAACCCTAACCCTAACCCTAACCCTAACCCTAACCCTAACCCTAACCCTAACCCTAACCCTAACCCTAACCCTAACCCTAACCCTAACCCTAACCCTAACCCTAACCCTAACCCTAACCCTAACCCTAACCCTAACCCTAACCCTAACCCTAACCCTAACCCTAACCCTAACCCTAACCCTAACCCTAACCCTAACCCTAACCCTAACCCTAACCCTAACCCTAACCCTAACCCTAACCCTAACCCTAACCCTAACCCTAACCCTAACCCTAACCCTAACCCTAACCCTAACCCTAACCCTAACCCTAACCCTAACCCTAACCCTAACCCTAACCCTAACCCTAACCCTAACCCTAACCCTAACCCTAACCCTAACCCTAACCCTAACCCTAACCCTAACCCTAACCCTAACCCTAACCCTAACCCTAACCCTAACCCTAACCCTAACCCTAACCCTAACCCTAACCCTAACCCTAACCCTAACCCTAACCCTAACCCTAACCCTAACCCTAACCCTAACCCTAACCCTAACCCTAACCCTAACCCTAACCCTAACCCTAACCCTAACCCTAACCCTAACCCTAACCCTAACCCTAACCCTAACCCTAACCCTAACCCTAACCCTAACCCTAACCCTAACCCTAACCCTAACCCTAACCCTAACCCTAACCCTAACCCTAACCCTAACCCTAACCCTAACCCTAACCCTAACCCTAACCCTAACCCTAACCCTAACCCTAACCCTAACCCTAACCCTAACCCTAACCCTAACCCTAACCCTAACCCTAACCCTAACCCTAACCCTAACCCTAACCCTAACCCTAACCCTAACCCTAACCCTAACCCTAACCCTAACCCTAACCCTAACCCTAACCCTAACCCTAACCCTAACCCTAACCCTAACCCTAACCCTAACCCTAACCCTAACCCTAACCCTAACCCTAACCCTAACCCTAACCCTAACCCTAACCCTAACCCTAACCCTAACCCTAACCCTAACCCTAACCCTAACCCTAACCCTAACCCTAACCCTAACCCTAACCCTAACCCTAACCCTAACCCTAACCCTAACCCTAACCCTAACCCTAACCCTAACCCTAACCCTAACCCTAACCCTAACCCTAACCCTAACCCTAACCCTAACCCTAACCCTAACCCTAACCCTAACCCTAACCCTAACCCTAACCCTAACCCTAACCCTAACCCTAACCCTAACCCTAACCCTAACCCTAACCCTAACCCTAACCCTAACCCTAACCCTAACCCTAACCCTAACCCTAACCCTAACCCTAACCCTAACCCTAACCCTAACCCTAACCCTAACCCTAACCCTAACCCTAACCCTAACCCTAACCCTAACCCTAACCCTAACCCTAACCCTAACCCTAACCCTAACCCTAACCCTAACCCTAACCCTAACCCTAACCCTAACCCTAACCCTAACCCTAACCCTAACCCTAACCCTAACCCTAACCCTAACCCTAACCCTAACCCTAACCCTAACCCTAACCCTAACCCTAACCCTAACCCTAACCCTAACCCTAACCCTAACCCTAACCCTAACCCTAACCCTAACCCTAACCCTAACCCTAACCCTAACCCTAACCCTAACCCTAACCCTAACCCTAACCCTAACCCTAACCCTAACCCTAACCCTAACCCTAACCCTAACCCTAACCCTAACCCTAACCCTAACCCTAACCCTAACCCTAACCCTAACCCTAACCCTAACCCTAACCCTAACCCTAACCCTAACCCTAACCCTAACCCTAACCCTAACCCTAACCCTAACCCTAACCCTAACCCTAACCCTAACCCTAACCCTAACCCTAACCCTAACCCTAACCCTAACCCTAACCCTAACCCTAACCCTAACCCTAACCCTAACCCTAACCCTAACCCTAACCCTAACCCTAA